>NC_058135.1:38213128-38258685 GCF_016433145.1 Gracilinanus agilis | reverse complement strand
GTCCCCTCGAGGAGTTTTGTGTGTTTTGGTCAGGAGAGGTTAAGAGCTGCTTCTTACTCTGCCGCCATCTTAACCCAGAACTCTTGGATGATTATCTTTTGAGGATGTTGTAGTTACTCTGCATAAAGGTCAGACTATAAGGCTTCTGAAGTCTCTATCAACCAAGGTTCATTTTTTTTTATTCAAGTGGTATCTTAAGGTAAGTAATAAAGTAATAGAGTTTGAATTGGAGTAAAATGGAAAGAAACTGTTAGTGGGGGACCACTTAGAAATTTATTGAAATAATTCAGGTGAGAGATGTTGGAGGCCTGAACCAGGATGATGGATGGCAATGAGGAATGAAAGGAAAAGATGAAAATAACATATTTGAAGGTTGATTGAATATTAGAGGATGAAAGAGAAACATCAATGAAAAAGTAGGGTAAGAAAAAGAATCAGATTAGAGGAAAGGAGATGACTAGATTAGTCTTATTTATATTGAATTTGAAGTGATGATGATACTAAGTGGAATTGTCCTTAAGAGATATGGGCCTAGGAAATCCGAGGTTGATGAATTTGAGAACGGGTGATCCCTCCCTCCTTTTCCCACCTCATGTTTCCAGAATATAAAACTTGGGCAGCTGCTGAAGATCACTCAGAAGAAGAAAACAGATGTTTTTGAATGTAGGAAAGGCACTAGATCACATACATACATATTTATAGTCATAAAATTATATTACTGTCCTCTACAGTATCATTTTTTCATTTGAATTCTTATACACCTAGTTGACAAGTGAACACACCTGTGTTCCTTACAAATAAATAGTAGAAAATATTAAAAATGGTAAAAAATTCACAGATTTTTGAATAACATATACATAAAATAAAATAAAAACCTCCAATTGAAAAAATAAAAATGAAATGATTTATTGTTTGGATTTTTTCCAGAAAATTATCATTTTTTTAAAATAGGGAGAATGAATTAAAATATATAAAAATATACATAGAGAAATGATCCCAAAACAATTAATTTCTTCAAAACCTAATCAAAATGAATTTTAGAATTTACCTGCATCTTAGATGATGCCAGCGAACCCTGAGGCAAGATAGGCATCAGTGGATTAAGTGTAATTTAAAAAAAAGCACAAAACATACAGATGTATATTAAGTAAGTATAAACAGCTAACCTTAGGTAATTTGATTTGTTTTAAAAATATTTATTGAACACTTTACTTTGACACATCATTTCTTTCTAATGAATAGGACTTTTTCATAAAAAAGTGAGAGCAAATTGTATAATTTAGTGATTAGGACTGATTTAATAATTTAGTATTTTTATAATTTGCCTTGTGTTAAAAGGAAGGAGAGAATATTTATTTTAACTCTAGTTATTTAGAGCTCCCATTATCCATAGAATTTGACTCATGGTTTTATTTCCCATTAACTTGTCATCATTTACCTGGCAGTAATCATTGTGTCTATCTATTTTTCTTTTGATTTGACTTTTTTCCCACTAGCTCAGTTCATTAAGTAGGTAAATTTCTTTATTTAAAATAATTCTGAACACACAACATCAAAGAGAATTTCCATACACACAATAGAACACAAAGCAAATTCTATATGAAACAATGACTCTATATTGCTTGTTTTTTAAAAGTATTTAATAAATTCTATATATTCTTTCCAAAATTATTCTACTTGTCTGTGTTGCCTTCTAAATTTCTGTTTCTTCTCTTACATGTATTTTTTTTTAACCCTTGTACTTTCGGTGTATTGTCTCATAGGTGGAAGAGTGGTAAGGGTGGGCAATGGGGGTCAAGTGACCCGCCCAGGGCCACACAGCTGGGAAGTGGCTGAGGCCGGGTTTGAACCTAGGACCTCCCGTCTCCAGGCCCGACTCTCACTCCACTGAGCTACCCAGCTGCCCCTCTTATATGTATTTTTAAAAAAAGTTGGTGTCCCTCTTTTCTGGCATCACTTTGTCTATCTTACTTTTGTCCCCTCCCTCTACCAAATAGAAAGGAAAACAAAACAAATCTTAACGGAAAAAAAGCACAGTCAAGTTAAATTAATCCACTGAGTGGACTTCCCTGTTGCTACTTGAACAGAGATTGATTTAATTCTACACCTCTCTCTCTCTCTCTCTCTCTCTCTCTCTCTCTCTCTCTCTCTCTCTCTCTCTCTCTCTCTCTCTCTCTCTCTCTCTCTCTCATTCTCTGACTTTTCCAGTAATAGTGAGGTTCATCTGGTGCCCCATCCAAACATTTCCATCATGTTTGTATAGTTTCTTCTCACATATCCCAAAGAAGAGAAATAGGAATTTCTGTTTCCTTCTTCTTTTTTATAAGCATGTATTCCTTTTCACCTCTCTTTATTTTCTCTTCTTAAAACTTTCAGAGAAAAACAAATTTACCCCATGGACATCTGATTTTTCTAAATTAATTGCCCAGGGTCAAACAGTTAGTAAGTGTTTGAAGCTAGATTTGAACTCAGGTCTTCCTGACTCCACTCTATCCATCTAACTGTGGTTTTTAATTTTAATTTAATTAGAAATTAAATATAAAATATATTTGAATATAATTATAATTATACATAGACACATATTTTTGTGGATCTTTGTGTTCATATTTTCCATTTCTTACATAGCTTTCATCTTTTCATTAGAAATAACTTGAAAGTTCTCTAATAGTCCCCTCTCCACAACTATTCTCTCCTCTTCCCTCAAGGATTATGCTCAGATTTGCAGGATAAAGTTACTACTTTTGCCTTTTGGAATATCATATTAAAACTCTGCATGAACTGAGTTTTTGTTTTTGTTTCTTTGTTTTTAGCTGTATTAAGAGAAAAAGAAGAGTCAGAGGAGCGATAATATGTTTTCCTTGTGTGGAAACAATGATAATGAACGCTCTCTTATTCCTCACATGCCCTGTAAATGTGGGTGCTTTATGAGGCTGTCTTAGGTCTCCTACTCTTTATATATTCTTTTTTAGTGACCTCATCAACTCCTGTGAATTTCATTATCATATAAATCTTTGATGATGACTCTCAGATCTACATTTCCATCCTCAGACTATTGCCTGAATTTTAATTCCTTATCGTCAGTTCCATGTTGGACATGAATATCCTAGAGGCATTTCAAAGTTGAACTCATTATCTTTTCTTCTAAACCCACCTCTATTCTAAACTTCTCTGTTTTGTAGAAGGCTCACTCTTCTTCCATTCTCCTAGGATCATAACTTTGATGTTAAAGTAGACTCCTCTTTCTTCCTTATCATTGGATGAGGATGTTGCCAGTCTTTCATTTTCCCTTTTCATCACACCCCTTTTCTCTACTTTATACTTCTGCAACCTTAGTTGATGCCTTCATTACCTCTCACTGAGATTATTTTAATGATTTTCAAATAGGTCTCCCTTTCTCAACTCTCTGTATCCATTCAAATCTATACTCCAAAATGATGTTTAAGTGATTTCTCTTAAACCAAAGTCTGACAGTGTCACTACTTACTCTTTCTATTGACTCAAGTATAAAAACCAAGAAGCAAAATACCTTGTATTTAGTTTTTAAAGTGCCCATTATCTTGCTCCAAACTAGCATCCATGAATTCCTTCTAGCATTATGTGATCTTTAAATTGTCCTTTCTGTTAATCACAAATGATAACTCTCCAGTCTCCAAGCCTTTGTAAACAGCCATTCCTGATGTCTCAAATGCACTTCTACCTGGGTTCCCTCTCTTTTTCAAGATGAAGTTCAGGGATGACCTTCTATATGAAACCCTTCCCTTTTTTTGTATTTTATTCTTTTGTCTTTATTTTTTTGTCTTTTGTCTTTTATTGTCCTATATATACTTATACGTGTTCTTATCTCACCAATAGAACATAAGCTTTTGATTTGTATTTTATACTGTTTCATTCTCAGTATTTGTAGCTTTAGCACCTTGCAAAGTGCCTGGCTCTTAGTAGGTGCTCTATGAATACTTATTGACTGATTTTTTTATTCACATAAATCACTAATAGTTAAAGCTATTTTTGGTGCAAGAGTTAGAATTAATGTTCTAGTTTATTTCTTTTTCCCATTTTACTTATTATGAAGGTGTATGATATTTGGAATAATTTTCTTTCTTTTCCTATTTTTAAAATTTATTTTTCAAAAATTTTGAGTTCCAAACTCTTTCCCTTTCTCCTATACCTCCCTTATCCATTGAGAAGTCAAGTAACATGGTAACAATTGTGCTTTTGAAATTACGTAAAACATATTTCTATATTAGTCAGTTGCAAAATAGCAAGGAAAATGAAGTGAAAAATATGCTTTAATCTGTACTGAATTCATTAGTTTTCTCTCTGGAAGTGGATAGCATTTTTTATTATATATTCTTTGGATTGTTTTTTGATCAGTTGCTAAGCCTTTTATTACTGATCATTGTTGCAATATTGCTATTACTATTTAACAAATGCTCTCCTGCTTTTCTTCACTTCACTTTGCATTAGTTTTTGTAAGTCTGCCTAGGTTTTTCTGCTCATTTCTTAAAGCACAATAGTATTCCATTGCAATTACATACCACAACTTCTCGCCATTCAGCAATTGATAATCATCTCCTCAAGTTCCAATTCTTTGCTACCACAAAAAGAGCTGCTATAAATATTTTTGAACAAATATGTCTTTTTTCTATTTTACCTGATCCCTTTGGGATATAGACCTAGTAGTGGAATTGCTGGGGCAAAGAGTATACAAAATTCTATAGCCCTTTGTGCATAGTTTGAAATTGTTCTCCAGAATGGTTGGATCAGTTTGTAGTTACACCAACAGCAAATCAGTGCTGTTATTTTTCTACATCCTCTTCAGAATTTTTCATTTTTCTTTTCTGTCATTTTAACCAATCTAATAGTTGTGAGGTAGTACTTCAGGGTTGTTTTAATTTGTATTTCTATTATTAGTAGTGACTAAGAGCATTTTTTCATGTGACTATTGTTAGCTTTTCTTCTGAAAACTGCCTGTGTATATATCCTTTTGGCCATTCATCAGTTGAGAAAATGGCTATTATTTTTAATAAATTTGGCTCATTTCCTTACCTATCATCTCTTACTTTCTATTATCCTCTCTATCTCTTGTTTGGTCATAAACTTTTCTCTTAATCTAAAGATCTGACAGGTAAATTTTTCCATGTTACTCTAGTTTACTAATGATATCAACCTTTATATCTAAATTATTTACTTATTTTGATATTATTTTGGTATACAGTATTTGTCTATGCCTAGTTTCTACCAAACTATTATCCAGTTTCTCTAGCAATTTTTGACAAATGGTGAATTCTTGCCCCAAAAGCTTGGATTTTTTGTGTTCAACAAATGGTAGATTACTTTGGTCATTTAGTACTATATATTGTGTCTCTAATCTATCCCATTCATCTACTACTGTGTTTCTTAGCCAGTACCAGATGGTTTTTATGCTTATCACTTTATAATATAGTTTGAAATATGGCACTGTTAAGCTAGCTTTACATTTTTAATTGATTCCCTTGACATTATTGACCTTTTGTTCTTGCAGATGGGTTTTGTAATTATATTTTCTAGATTTAAAAAAAAATTCTTTGGTAGTTTGAGTGGCATGACACTGAATAAATATGTTATTTTGGATAAGATTGTCATATTTGTCTTGTTGGTTCAGCCTACCTATGAGCAATTAATATTTTCCACTTATTAAAATGTCTTTATTCATCTGAAAAATGTTTAACAATCGTGTTCATATAGTTCCTGGATTTGACTTGGCAGGTAGATTCCCAAGTATTTTATATTGTTTTATTTTATTTTTGTATTATATTATGTTGTTTTAAATGGGATTTATATTTTTTCCTATTATGTTTTGTTGCTAATAATTTTCTTTATTAAAAGGGTTTGAGTTGAAAAAAATGCTTGTTTTAGTCAGTCAGTGAGCATTAGTCAAGTACCTACTGCTTGGTAGGTACTATAGGGAATACAAAAAAAGGGCAAAAGACCGTCCAACCCTTGAAGAACTCATAGTCTAATGAGGGAGACAATATTGAAACAACTATGTATCAAGAAGATAAATACAAAATAAATTGAAGATAATCAATAGAAGGAAGATAGTAGAATTGAAGAGGATCAGGAAAGGCTTTCTGTAGAAGGTAGAATTTTAGCTGTGATTTGAAAGAAACAGAGAAGTCAAGAGAAAGAGATGATGAGGGAGAGAACTGAGGGACAGCCACTGAAAATATCCAGATTTTAGAGTTGGAGTGTCTTGTTAGAGGAATAACAAGGAGACCAATGATCTATGAATGCTTGGTTGTAGTGAACATATGATAGAAAAAAGATTGAAAAGGTTGTAATGGAACAAGTTGTAAAGGACTTTCAATTCCAGAGAATTTTAAATTTAATGCTAAAGGTGAGAGAAAGAAACTGTACTTTCTTGAGTTGGGGTGTGACATGGTCAATATGAAAATTAGGAAGATTAATTTCATGGCTGAGTGGATGAACTGGAGTGAGAAGAGAATGAGTTGGGAAAACCAACTAGGAGGTTATTTCAATAGTACAGTTGTGAGGTAATGGGGGCCAGAACCAGGGTGATGAGAGTGTCAGAAGAAAGGAGTATGTATGATATTATAAAGTTTGAAAGGGTGGGATTTGGTCTTTGACCGGATGACCTTCACTATTATTCTTAATTTGTCATTCTTTGATATGATAGACATCATGGCAAATAGTGGTCCTAATAACTGTCCAGTTATTCAAGGTTTTTTCTGCAAACCTATTCTATTGAAGTCAGAGAACATTTTTAAGTGCCTACTATATGTCAGATTCTGTGGTAGGTAGTGAGGATACAAAGACAAAAACAATTCAGTGCTTGTCCAGGAGGAGGTCTTCCATGTTCTATTGGGGAAAAAATTCAATAGATTAAGTACTCCTCTCTCTCTACACACACACACACACACACACACACACACACACACACACACACACACACACACATAATTAAATACAAAGCAGTTTAAAGTGGAGGAACATTGCTAGCAACTTCAGGAATCAGAAAAGGTCTGGGTGGGGGGAGCACTTTATCTGACCTTTGAAGAAAGGTTGGGATTCTAAAAGGTAGAGGTGAGGAGAAATGAGGGACAAACTCATGTGCAAGGGCTTGAAAGTGGAGGATGAAATGTTGGCTATATGGAACAACACATTGTCCAGTTTTGGCTGGAATATAGAATGTGTGATGGAGAGAAATATGAATTTAGTTTACAAATATATGTATAGTCTTTAAACATTGAGCACAGGACTGTACTTTAGCCTTGAGTCAATTGGTGGTCTTTGAAGCCTCTTGAATAGAGGAATATCATGGTGAGAACTGTGTGTTATGAATTCCTGTGTGGCTTATTGTATGTGGGTTGGATTGGAGAGGGAAAAACTTTGAGATAGAGAGATCGATTGCAAAAGTCTAGGTAAGAGGTGATAAAACCCCAAACTAGTATAGGGTATGAGAGACTTTTACTTGTCAGATTTGTTTACTTGTTTTCAGTAATATTTCATAACAGATGGTGATGTTGGAAAATCAGTGTAGAGAGAATATCTGTGATTCTTCATAGAAATTTTAAGAAATAAGGCATTTGGACAGGATATTTGAAGAAAGAAGCATTATGTCTTTTGAGAAAGCCACAATTATTGGGAGCTAAATGTGGAATGAGGTTGTAGGAACAATCAGTGCCAATCCGTCATTTGGACTCAAGTGATATCATTTCTTTTTCTCAACCTCCTTGGAGCCAAAAAGTTTTATTGTAGGTTAATATCTATCCTAAGAGCAATTAATGTTAAACTTCCATTTTCAGTCCTCCATTTCAGTTCTCTTTTGAAATGTAGACTTGTGGCATATGGATGTCATCAGCCACCACAGCCTGAACTTGTGGATACAACTCCCTGCACTGTTTGTAACTAAAGCTGGAGCCTGGTGATATGATGCAATTAATTAGGATAAGACCTTATTAAAATCTGTGTTTTTATGTAAGCCTTGAAAGAAAAAATAACTGCCATACACTCACATCCTTTTTGCTTATTTTTATTTTTAGTGATTATAAATATTAAATACCAATACAATTGATTAAACTTGCTTTATGATTCCTTACATGTAAATGAAAGAACATGAAACATGAAACAGCATAAACTTTTAGTTACTGTGCAAAGTTCCTTCAAGATTCTTTGTTCATTACAATTCACTGCCTCATGTATGATTGATAATTAGTGTTAAGGCAACTTTTTTTTTATTCCTGTCTTATTTCTCATTATTTGCTAAAGTTCTTTCCATATTCTTTTATTCCATATTTTTATTCCATATTCTTTCACATTTGTCCATCTTAATTATGGTGCATAATGCTAACGTTATGCAATTTATCCAACCATTCTCTTATTGTTGGATATTTCTGTTGTTTCCAGGTTTTCACAATAATAGATAATACTATGAAAATCTTTGAACAAATAGGATATTAAAATTTCGATGTTTGTTCTTGTGTGAGCATATGAGAGAGAGACAGAGACAGAGAGACAATACTTTCAGGATTCATAGACTTATAAATCCAGACCTGAAAGAGGCCCAAGTGGCCACATAATCCAACCATCTCATTTCATAACTCATGAAACTGTGACCAAGTCACCCAATAAGTGACTGATGTGAGATTTGTACTCAAATCTTCTTGACTTTAAGTCAACACTCTATCTATTGAACCTTTCAACACAGTGTTCTTTCTAAAGTAGCTCAGTGGATTGAGAGCCAGGCCTAGAGATGGGAGGTCCTAGGTTCAAATCTGGCCTTGGACACTTCCCAGCTGTGTGACCCTGGGCAAGTCACTTGACCCCCATTGCCTACCCTTACCACTCTTCTGCCTTGGAACCAATACACAGTATTGACTCCAAGACAGAAGGTAAGGGTTTAAAAAAAAAAAAAAAGAATGACACACTGGGGTAGCATTGTTCTGTTACATTCTGGTTACCTGATAAAGATGGTTCCTTCACAATCTATTTATCATTTAACAGAAAACAATCACTTAATTTGTAACCCTGCAGTCAAAGTCTTCAATTGGAGAGAAAAGTATCATAATAGTCCAAAACATGGCTAAGAACAAAGCAAGAAACGTGTTTGGGACCAGTGCCAAACATGAGATTCTCTTTCATACTTCCATAGAATAATTTCTCCTTAGCTTATTAGTAATACTCAAACTTGTACAAATTTGGCCAGTTTTGGTTGCAAGATATTTTCTCTGCCACTTATTACCTAGTATGCAAGTGATGTAATCATGCAACATGACCGTTTTGCAGTAGATTGCAGTTAAACTCAAGCCAAATTAATTTGAAATGTGTCAAGGGTATCCATGGTGAAACCCCATTTTGACACTCTACTCAAGTCAAGCTAAAGCAGAGGAACAACAGAAGTTGAATCAACAGTGGGATCCACTTTCATCTTTTGCCAAACATTTGCACTCAACATGTAACACAATGACAGCTGGTTCCTGAGGCTACAGTCCTGCTTAATGTTAAACAGAAGGAAATAGAGAATAGGGAACAATGATCTTTTCTTGGGCAATCCCCTTGTGAAGGACTTTCCATAAGATTACCTACAGAAACTCTGAGTAAGAACATTTGTGGTAGTTTAGTATCAGAGAGAATATTCAAATTACAAATATATAATCATTGGCTCAGAATGAATAACATCTGATGAAAAACAAACATAGAATAAGCAATTTTAATTTAGAAAGGATGAATGTTGTTTTTCCATTAGCATGTTTACCTTTTATTGCACGGGCCCAAATGTTTAATTTTTGCACTTGTAAATTAATTAATGGGGAGTTCTTTTTTGATTTAAACCTTTTTAAGCTTTTATCAGAAAGAATAAGCTTGAATAAGGACAGATAATTTCAATTATAAGAGAATTATGCAAATTATTAAAGAAATATGAAATTAAATGATTATGAGGTTAACATCAGATATTTTATGTGGAATTTGGGACTCAGGGTCAGGAGTTACAATTTGAGGTTTATAATTAATGAATGAATAAAAATATTAAATGCTAATAATCAGACTTTCCATGACATGGGCCAGCCTCTAACTTCACAAGTATTGTGTTTATAAATGGTTCCCCAAAGTAATTCCCAATAATTGTTACTGTGAGAGATAGGTGAAACTCATAATAAATATAGAGCTTCAAAGATGGATAAAAGAAAAACATTTTGAAAAGCAGCAATAACTAAAATTAGTTAAACCTTAAGAGGGATTTCAGCTAGACTGGAGTGGAATATATTTTGAATGACCCAAAATATCTGCCCTGATATTGATGATTTTTCCTTTTTTCATTAAAAATACTTTTTAATTGATATTTTCTGATTTTGTATCATATACATTTCCCATTATATCAGTGGTTCCCAAACTTTTTTGGCCTACTGCCCCCTTTCCTGAAAAAATATTACTTAGCCCCCTGGAAATTAATTTTTAAAAATTTTAATAGCAATTAATAGGAAAGATAAATGTACTTGTGGCCATCACAACACCCCTGGATCGCTGCAGCACCCACCAGGGGGTGGTAGCGCCCACTTTGGGAATCATTGCTTATATCTTTATTTCCGATTATATCTTTTCCCTTTCCCCTTCTCCTTCCCATCCTTATGATGATGAAGACAAATAATTGAGAAAGAAAGGAAAATAAAGCTCATGTACCCAAAGGAAACATGAAACATAATTTCATGGGGCAATTGATCATTTTGTTTTGCAATGCATATATCATGAGCAAAAGGATTAACAAAGAGATATTTTCACATCAAATAGATAATTATAATAATAATGAGCTAGAGAAATTCTATGAAGAACTAGATAAGATATTCCAAATGATTTCACTGACTAGAGAGATTTTTGAAGTTCACCCTGATTTAGAAGACAAACACATTTGCGAAATACAGTAGAGGAGAATCGTAAATTATTGCTGGCATTATCACTTCATAAAACAGCAAAAGCAGAGGAGGTGAAAATAAATCTATGGAAAACTTGGCATTAGTTAACTAAACAACATCATCCCACGAGTTTTCACAGTTGAAGTTGGAAGGAGGTCAAAAAGTAGATGGAAACTGGACATTTGTCAAGATTTCTATAAACATTTATTTTCATCAATGACAATGGAACTATCACATTTTGACCTGAAACCTCAGTCCTTGGCACTTTAAAACTGTAAGATCGGTAGCATTTAAGAAAATGAAATCAAGAAAGTATTCTGGCCAAAGTCAATACATATTTAATATATTCTAAGAAAGGAGGAAAATCATAGACAATATCATGACTCAAAAAGGATTATTAATATGGATACAACAATAACTACTTACAAAGGTATCCTGGCTTCTTGGAAGGGTATTCCTGTCTTCCTGTGAAGCAAGACTCATTTGATGTCACAGGGCAAAATTATTATCTCCCTTTGACAGGAGAGTCAACCTCAAGGGAAGCTCCGGCTCCTTCAATGAACTTCCTTTCAACCATTGATATTTTGACTCAATCCATTTCTCAATGGTCAGCATACTCACATTACCTTACACTCACCCCATTCTGAGAAGAGTATAGTGACAGTCTAGGAAAGTACTTGAGAGGGCAAGAATTAGAAATAATTATAAATATGGAAAATAGGTTCAAGAGTAAAGGAGTCATGGAGAGAGATGGAATGAAGGATAGAAAATTATGATCAGATAGAGGAAATATTAGTGCCAGTATATGGAAGCAAAACATTTATGGGTGATGGCAAGATCAAGAGTATGCCCATCCCTATATTTAGCCTACTTAGACTAAGTAATGGGAGTTGAGTTAATTAAGAAACTATGTTGTTTACAAAAAATACACTTGAAAAAAAATACTATAGTGTGGGGAGAAGTGAGAGGGAGAGAGAGAACATGGATTGCAAAATATCAGAAAACAAATATTGAAAAATTGTATTGACATGTAATCTGGAAAAAGTAAAATTCATAACAATAAAAAGATTATGTTATAGAGTAGCAAAATATATTTTCCATCAGCTCGACTCAAAAAACAGGTGTAGAAATATTAATCTCAGATTAGGCAACAATAAAATAGACTTGATTAAAAGAGATAAACCTGAGAACTACATTATACTGAAAGGCATTTTCATCAATAACATTATCAATACTAAATACATATGTACTAAATAATACAGAATATAAATATTTAAAGGAAAAGTTATCCAAATTATGATTTTTTTAAAGAAAATAAAATGATAATGATGGTGAACTTCAATAACTTTTCTGAGACAAATCTAACCAGATATAAAGAAGAAAATCATAGATTTTTTCAAATTATATATTTCTGGTGATTGCTAAATGAGAATATAAAGTACTATACATATTCATATCTGTGTATGAAACCTTTATAAAAACCAAAGTTATAACCACTAATCAATACAGAAGTCCACCATTTAAATCATCTTTTCCTGACTGTAATATTTTAAAAATTATATTTAGTAAGAAACTTTTGAAGAAAGAATTAACTATGTTTTTGAGGATAAAGAATTTAGTCCTAAAGAATTTGTTGTTCAAAAAAATCATAGAAATGACAGATAAGAAGAATAAAAATGAAATAATATTTGAGATATAGCCACAGCATTTCTGAAGGGAATATTTATGTTTCTAAGCACTTTAATCAACAAAAAAAAAGGAGAAAGAAGAGATTAACAGGTTAGACCTGCAACTAAATCAGCTAATTAAAACTGTATAAATAAATACCAACATAGAAATTCTGAAAATTAAAAAAGAAATTAACAAACTCAAACCTTAAATAACATTAATTTACTATGTAAAACTAACTAGAAGTTTTTAAATCAACAATATAAAGGATAGACCAATAAATAGTTGGTCTGATTTTAAAAAGCAGAAAACCAAATTGCCACTTTAAAGAAGAAATGAAAAAAAATTATAAACTGCCTAACTATATGTCAATAAAACTGAGAAAGAATAAATGGTATTATGTGTTTACATACATGTATGTACACAGATATATGTATATATGTGTGTATGTATCTACCTATGTGTATGTATGTGTGTATGTATACTCATGATCCATTTTAGAAATTCCTCCATTGGGGCAGCTGGGTAGCTCAGTGGATTGAGAGTCAGGCCTAGAGACGGGAGGTCCTGGGTTCAAATCCAGCCTCAGACACTTCCCAGCTGTGTGACCCTGGGCAAGTCACTTGACCCCCATTGCCCACACCCTTACCAATCTTCCATCAAGGAGCCAATACACATAAATTAAGGGTTTAAAAAAAAAAAGAAATTCTTCCATTGAAGGATACAATCATGGATACACAGAGTATATAAATCGAAATCTTTCAAGCAAATATTTACTAGTTCCAATAAACACAACTTATTTAATTGTACAGGAATTATTTGAAGTGCCTAACACATTTGTTGTTCTATTGGTCACCTAGATTTAGATAAATGCTTGTTTAAAAGTTATACAGTTGAATATTAGTCAACCACTAGACGGAAACACATAATATAGATCTCTGAGTGGAAGGGCTGCTAAGAAACATATTGCTTGTTGTATTAGCTATTACTTTGCCTCCCCACTCCCAATTTAAACTCAACTCAGTTGAACCTTTGCAGTGAATTTTGTAATTTTTACTATTCATTTACTATTTACTTTACAATTATATTATTTGCTTAACAACATCCTGTTATTGTCAGTTGTTAGTAGTGTAGGTTTTTGTTAACTCTGAATGTATTATAAATATAACATGAGTTAATACCTAAATATATGAATATAAAATTAATTAGAACATATGAGAAGTAGAAATATTGACTAATTTTGGATGAATAAATATCATGATAAACAGTTAATTTTTTCTTAATGTAATAAAAAGCTGGTAAACTCTAAATGGAAAATATACAATTATGAACCTGAGATTTAGTTAATATTAATGCATGAGTTGTCTCACATCTCTTTGGATTTCATTGCACTAGAAAACATACTTGGCCATCTGTATTTGTCCCCAACTGTGGGTTTTTGAATTTTCAGCATTTATAATTAATTGTAAGACTAGATGCTTTTTCATGCAAGGATAGCTTTGTTTCTACTTTTCTAAATCCTAATATGATAATTGAATTAGCAACTGTATTGCCCATTTAATTTATTCAGCTATTAAGGAGTTTAAGAACAAGAATCATAATCTTATTACTTAATAAGCCTTTCATAAATCATTTCAGGCTACATATATTAGATGTTAGCTGCCCACATCTGAAGGTGATCCAATTAAATTACTCTTAATTGATTAAGTATTTATTAAATATTTACTATTTTCTGGACATTACATTTACAGAAATGAAAGAACAAGCTCCTGCCCTCAATGTGCAGCTACATCAGAGGTGTCAAACTTGTGGCCAGTTTGAGACCACTGACAATACCGGGGAAACAAATAAATACAAATATATGCAAAGTAATTTCTGGGTGGGAGGGCACACAGGTCTAATATGAAGGGCAGTTTATTAAGAATAGAACATGGTTTCTAGGGGGTACAATGTAATGGTAAAGAAGAAAGAGAATCAGTTATGAGGATCATTCCTGACATGAAATTTTAATCATGGTTTCAGATAGAGTTAAAAGAAATTATCAATAAAGTTCCTTGAGTTAACTTTTATTGTGATTTATATTCTCTCTTTATATTTATATTATTTCTGAGATTTAGTGGCCTTGAGACTCTGGGTAAATCATTTAACCTTTAAGGGGCCTGTGCAAATTTTGAAGAAGTTGGAAAGCAGCTTTTGAGCTGCTAGAGTACAAAGTTCCTCTCTGATATGACTCTAGACCAGTGATGGGCAAACTACAGCCCCCGGGCCAGATGGGGCCCCCTGAAATGTTCTATCTGGCTGTAGGACATTATTCCTAATCTGACAAATACAATGAGTAGAATACAATATAATGAAACTTCGAAGAGTTGCCTTAGAAACAGACTGACAGATGACCATTTCCTTTTCTTTGGCCCCCTCTTTAAAAAGTTTGCCCATCACTGCTTTAGACAATTAAATCACAGGTGTCTGTAAGGGAAAAAAAATCTTCCTGAGTGCTGATTTCTCACTTTATTTCTTAGATATTTTCACTTAATTTTTGATTGCTCTTCTGGACCATTCTGTAGATTTTTAGAGTTTTACTCCACTATTATTTGAGGGAAATTTGCCCTTCCTTGACTAATTTTGACATTGCCTTTTACTGTGAAAAACTTGTTCACTGAAATTGCTTTTTTTTTCTTTGAATATTTATTAATTTCTTTTCCTCATTCAACTTTATTTGCCTCCATTAGCAACTCTGCTGATTTATCTGTAGTGTCCTTTCTGTAAACATTTAAAAAACATTTTATCCTCAGTTTTCTATTTGGGAGATATTTTTGACTACTTGTTTTCTTAGAAAATTTACCTTCCAGCCTGTTCTGTTTAAATTAACTTGGGTTAAATTGTTAGAAGATGGTAATATCTTAATATATCTCTCTCAGATAATATGATTGTATTTTAACTAGAGTATTCAATCATAGGAATTAACATCTTATGCTAGTACCCTAGAGGAAATATTTGAGAGAGGGTATTTTTGTGTTTCTTAATTCACATTTACTGCTTCTGTGCATGTATCAAACTGGTATTATTTCTTAGGTACAGACACTTTTAAAAATCTTTTAAAATATTAATCATTTTATCTTCATTTGAAAAATATGAAGAATATACTACAGAGAAACTCTAGGTGGTATTATTTTGGCAAATAAATACATGTTTATGGATGTGATTTTGGCAGTTGTTTTGGGGGTTAAATGGTTTATTTCCATTTGTGTCAAAGGAAACACTGACAGTATTTATATGTCCTACTTTAATTCTCTCCCCATTCCAAGTTTTATGCATGAAAAGCTTGGAAACTACTGTAGATTATCTGTCTTCTGGCAAGAAGAGATCATCATTTGGAATTTATGAACCTATGATCCCGGAGTACAGAGCAACCCTAGCATAAAGCAAGAATTGTTGCATTCTTTCCAAACAAGTTGCTTCATCATTTGCTTTTTTTTTTTGAAGCCTTGTGCCTTGTATATTGGTTCTTGTTTCGCAGAAGGAACTCTGTTGCATCATTCTCCTGCCCTCATTTTGTTTGGGAGAGAATGCAAAAAGTACAAGATACGAGATCTGTGTTTTGTGAGAGTCATGTTTGGATCATTCCTTAGGACTGGTAGCCAAGGGAATTGAGCCTGGAAAGGAGGATAAAAAGCCTGTGGCCAAGATAATAGTCATTAATTTATTAGATTCAGACTTCATCTGTAATTGAAAAACAATCTGTTTGAATTGGAATTCATTTGCTAGAGTTTGTTGACCTGATTTAGCTGTTGGGGATTGTTGGCACTGTTCTTAATGTTGGTAGTGACCAGGGATTGTAATGTTATGCTTCTTATGGTCATATTAGGCATAGAATAAGAGAACTTAAAATATATATTAACAGAACAAAAAGTCTTAGTAAGAGCATCGTAAATAAGTCTAAAGTAAACATTCTCAGCAGCTAGCTGGCCCAGTAAATTCCTTCCTTTCTTTCTTCCTTCCTTCCTTCCTTCTTACAAATGATATTTTTGTAAAATGCTGAGCATGGAATAATAAATGCTTATTTCCTTCTTTTCCTTTATGCAATTAAATAATCCAAGTGTATTTGTTATGTTATAACTCCCTGGACATTGTACAATTCAATCTATATATTACTTCCCTTTTATCCTTTATAGATATTAGAAAAGTCATGCACAGAAATATTGGACTTGGAACCATCAAGTGTCTGTGTAGGCCGTGAGTATTTTAAATTTTATATTTGAATTAAAAGAAAAAATTTAAAACTCATGTTGGAAGTGAAAATAAGCTGAGTTCCCTTTCATAGTTTTTCTATCAACATTTTGGATAGCTGGTGGTATTAGTTAGATAGTAGTGTTCATAGTCACAGAATTTTGGAGTTACATAGCAAATCAGGTCCAAATCATTCCACAAAAGAATTTGCCTTTGCTTGAAGAGCTGCAATGAGGGAGAACTCCTGGCCTTTTGCAACAGCTTAGTCTACTTTTAGGGCAGCTAGGTAGTGCCATAGTGTTCAGAGTGTCAGGCTTGGAATCAGGAAATTTCATCTTTCTGAATTCAAATCTGGACTTAGACACTAGCTATGTGACCCTGGGCAAGACATTTAGCCCTTTTTTCCTTAGTTCCCTCATCTGTCATTGATCTGGATAAGGAAATGACAAACCACTCCAGCATCTTTGTCAAGAAAACCACAAATATGGTTATGAAGAATCAGGTGTGGCTGAACAACAAGAAGTCTACTTTAGGAGAACTCTAGTTGTTAGGAAGTTTTTTCCTACTATTAATCTTAAGCCTTCCTCTTGGTAGCTTCCACCCTTTGTTCTAGGTTCTTCCCTCTGAAGTCAAGCTGAACAAGTGAAATCCTTATTTCAAAAATGCGTAGAAAGGTAATTCTCATCTTCCTTGAGTCTTTAAAGGTTAAACATTCCTGTTACCTTTAATTTATCCTCATATGGCATTGACGAAGTTTTTCACCAAACTAATTGTCCGGAAAGGCTTTAAAGACTAAAAGATAAAATAATTCCTAAACATTCACTAAAAGACCATTATCTTTTTATATTTTACCTATCAATATTTTGATTTTTGTGTTAAAAAGTCTGTCTCAATATTTGAGAAGTTATTACTTTTGGTTCATAATGGAATTAGTGGTTCCTAACCTTAGCTCATAAGCTTTCGGTTCTCCTAGGGACAGACCTGATGATAATTAATGGAAAACATTTTTTGAAGGTCAAGATCAGGATAGAGTATTAGGTCATGACTTATAGGAAAAATAATGAAAACTAAGAGTAAATAGCATAGACAGAAACCAACAGCAGCATGTAAGTATTGGGGAGTCAAAAGGTACTGTTGATGTGGTTATGGTCTATAGTTTTTTCCTAGGGTTAGAGAATAAATTTTGGGTTACAATGAAATTGCATGTCCAGAACAAACAAAAACAGAGAAAAAGTTGCTCTACCCTTAATTCTGGGAGGTATTGGTCAAAAGAGGGGGAAAATAATTTTTTCCTTTGATTATTAGAGACAATTTGCTGGGTTGGCAGATTTAAAGAAATTGTCCATTGTTCCTAAACTATCATTCTTCATGGCAACTTCAATGCATGAATCACATCCCTGGAGTCATTTCCTAGTTGAAAAATATTTACAAATAGTTACAGGCAAAAGAAACTTTTGAGACCAACTAGGCCAACCACATTATTTTACAGATGAAGAAAGTAAAGACTATAGTAGTGAAGGCATGAAACCACCCACATAATGATGGAGCCAGAATTCAAACACGAGGCTTCTGATTCCTAATCTAGAGATCTTACCATACTATCCATGAAATTAGAGTTACAAACAATTTATTTTTTTAGAAAATATTTTAAAATACTTTTATTTATCTTACTACCTCCTTACAGAGATCAGTATGGCATTTTTTTGTCCAGAGGCAGTCACTAGAGATGTATTAAGGGATAAAGGTGGACGATAAAAGGCTAAATGAATCAATTTTCTTCCTAGGTTTGGTACCTGACTGGAAACTGGTGGGATTTTGAACACTTCTCACATGGGCTCTACTTTGGTCCACTGTGGTTTTATTTGTGTGGAAACAATCCCCACCCATGCTAGTTGGCAGCTCACTTGTAAATTATGATCTTAAAGAGCTGTTCGAGTCCCTGAAAGGTTAGGAGATTGCTTATGGTCACCTCTCCAATAGATCCTTTCTTTTTGAGCTCCTAGTCTGGCTACCTGCCCACTTTTCCCTACTGTGTTCCCTCTCAGGAGCCAACCTAGAAGGAGAAATGTTAGTTCTTTGAAGCAGGAATTCTCAATGGAGTGTCCATGAACTTTGTATTTTAAAAAAAAAAGGTATTTTGATAAACATATTTCAATATAATTAGTTTCCTGTTTAATTTGATATATTTTATTTTACACATTTAAAAACATTCTGGGAAGGAAATCACTATTGGATTGCCAAATGGATCAATAACCCCCTCTCTCAAAAAAGAAAAGGAAAAGAACTTTTCCAAAATGATTGAATGAACAATAGCAAAAGCTATTGTAAACCATGAATCCCAAATCTTATTATTTAGAAGGGGACCTAGAGAGGCTAATTCTTTATTTGACTAGTAACTGATGCTTTGATGATTTCAGTTCAGTTCCATTAGACAGTCAGCACTTACAAATACTTTGGACGTGTGGGCCTTCATTAGTGTGGGCAATTGCTCCACAGATATTTCTGGAAACCTCATTAAAACTTAGTTGGTGATCTTTCAGAGATGCATTATTGGAGAGATGAATCATCCTGTGGTTCACCTGGTAATGAGCTTGTTCAAGTTAAGGTAAGCTTGAAAGGAAATAATAGAAGTCTAGCTGATTATTGAACACAACACTTTTTTCAGCTTACTGGGACTTATCAGATCTTGGATTCTTGTTAAGAACCACAAGTTACTTCCATTCTACAACTTAATGAAAATTTTCAGGGATTTTTTTTTCAAGCTTTGTTAGATTAGTGTTATCATTAGCTATTTCACTGAGAATCTAAGGACTTTTTTGGGTTACAAAAATCAAACTTTTTGATATTGCTAAACAGCTAGGTGGCACAGTGGATGGAATTCTGGGCCTCATGTTAGAAAGACCTGAATCCTCAGACACTTACTAGCTGTGTGACCTTGGGCAAGTCACTAAACTTTTGTTTGTTTCAGTTTCCTTAAATGTAAAATGGGAATGATAATGATACCTGCCTTCCAGGGTTGTTATTAGGATCAAAAACATTTAACAGTGTCTGCCACATCTTCATTATCATTAATGAGGACATTTAAACTTGCTTACTTGATACCTTCAAGGTCTTTTGATACTATTAACTTTTAAAAATACTAAAATAATTTTTTTATTTTCCTTTTCTTTTTTAGAGGAATTTCAAATTGTGCTGACAGGAAGAGGGTTCACAGTAGGCAGAAGTGGAAACTCTGCTTCCTGTACCTTTACTGCGAATGAAACATACACCGTGAGTAAGTATTCCCATCCTCCCAAAATTACTTCCACATTAGCAGAATGAAATGCCACAAAAAGTTTTGTATTTTATTTGTTAAAAAGAAATACTATGTTGACATTTTTCCACTAGTGAAGGAAAAGCAGAATTTCTCCATTGACTCCAATGCAGCAATTCCTCCAATTGAAGGATGAACTTTATATTCTTTAGAACAGAATTTTACGATTCAGATATTTAAAGCTGATTTCAAAGGAAAGGAGAAACAAATTCTGTGTATTATGTTTGCTTTTTGGTTTCTGATTACACATACTTAAGTTCATCCCCTGCCTTTTTACCAGCAAATTTCAACTTTAATCATTAACTTTATCCCCCAAATTTTCAAACTTGTCTCTAGCTTCATTAGACCTTGCTGACTTCCTGTATTCTACGATCTGGCTAAACTGGTCCTCTTTCTATTCCATACACATGGCTTTCCATCTCCGATTAATCAATACACATTTAATAAGGGCCTATTTAATCTATATCAGGATACTGTCCTGGGAATGGAAAAAAGAGGCAAGGAACTCCCTAAAGGAGCTCACAATCTAACCGGGTAGGGACAATATTACAAATCAAGCTAAATGGGAAATAATAGAAGAGTTAGTAGAAGAATTAAGCAGGATTGGGAAAGGCTTCCTGTAGTTAGGACTTAAAGGAGGCCAGTGAAGTAATTTCTAAGGTCTGTGCCATTGCCTGGCCATCCCCCATGCTAGTGGATGAATGCATGCCCTCCTCTATTTCCAAAAATCTCACTTTTCCTTTAAGATGTAGTTAACATCGCCTGCTTTCATGGACTTCCCCCTAACTTCTAGTATCTTCCTTTCCAATATTCCTTTTATTTATTTGTATTCTCTTTACATATACTGATATGCTTCTTGCCTTCACATTAGAATGTAAAGTCCTTATGAGTAGGGAGTGTTTTATTTTTTGTATTTGTATCTCCAAGACTTAGATTTAGTACTTGGACTAGATAATTAATATGCTGATTTTTGGTTGATTGATGCTAATATATATCACAAGAATTACCTAAAATTAATTTTCTTATGCATTTTTATGCTTATCATTAAGCAAAGTCTTCACTTTAAAAGTGCATAGCAAAATATGAGGCATTGTGCAGAGAGAATTTCATGTACATCAGAGATTTTGACTGAATCTAGCCTTTGATTTAATTTCATGCATCTCTTTTAAAAAAATTCAGATATTTATATTTATAGACAAAATAAATGCAACATATCTTTGACATTCTTGTCTTACTTAAAAAGCCTCCTGGATGCTATGCTTTCTGTTAACTTTTGTTTTTCCCTATGCTTCTAGGGGTGTATGTGTTTGTATATTTGTGTATGTATATGAGTTGTCTCTCGAAAGATGTTTCAGTTAAATTAAGTTGCTTTTTAAAAACTTGTTTGACCCTTTATTGACTTTTCTTGTGGGTTTCTGGCCCTTAGAAATGTTTTCCCATATCTGGTTTTGACTCTCTGGGAATTTATTCTCTGTGTCAGCTGGATTAGTTTTGCTGTCTGGCACAGGTTTTTGAAAACGTCCAGGCAGAATGTTTCTGCTTCACTGTTGGTACTAACTGGTGTCTGGTCAAAGCCTCAAAATATTAACTGATGCCTATTTTATTCCTTAGCATCACCATTTTGGTTGTAAAAAGTCAGTTCTAAGGTTACATTTGAAAGTCAACTACCTAGATAAATTAGATATAAAATTAGGACATTCAAGGCATGTCCTTTTCATAGGACTTAGGAATGTTGATAAAAGTCTTCTTTGTATAATATTAAACCGTCAGTTACAGATGAGATTGTGAACAGATTATTCTTGTAAGGCTGCTCAGCCAAATGTTGCCTTCCCTAATCCACTAGACTGAAAATATTCCCTTCCTCCTTGGAATTGTTAAAGCCTTTTATTTCAAAGTCTCTTAGATAAATAGTTCTATCTCATATCATAATGATTTTTTATGACATAAGGACTATGTTGTAGGACCATATAGTGAGGATTTTGTATTTCCTTCATTCAACATTCCAAAAGCATTTATAAACTTCTCTGTGCCAGTACTAGGGACAAGGACCCCAAAACAATGCCTGCCCTCAGGAATATTACATATGTACATAAAATTAAATGCAAAATAGAATCAAAGTAAAGGAATTTTGAAGTAGTAGCTGTGTTGGCCTTCTGCAGAAGGTGAAGTCTAGACAAAGCTAAGGATTTCATGAGGGTAGGGTAAGGACAGAATGCAAAGGCCTGGAGATAAGAGACAGGGAATAAGTGAGGCACTTTGGAGTGTAGTACATGTAAAAGAGACTAATATGGAATAAATCTAGAAATTTTAGCCAGAGCCAGAGTGTCAAGAGCTTTAAATCTTTAACACAAGAGTTTGTATTTAATCCTGGAATTAAAATGGGATCTTCCTGTCTTGTCTAGCCTGGAAGTATAGTGACCACTTATGGGCTAGCTCCCAATAGTGACTGGCATGGTAACATTCACCTGCTCCATTTCTGACCTAAGCCAATCTACCCCTGCTTAGGCAACCTGGCCATGCTCTATTTTGGGGCAGGGGAAGCTCATTATATTAGTAAAGGACTTAGTACAGATACCTGATTGATTTAGCCTCCTTCAGATGATAACTCTTGAACTCAAGTGACCCACCAGCTTCATCCATTCTAGCTGCAAGGACTGCAGATATGGGTTACCACACTAGGCCATTGGAGTTTTTTAAGCAAGGGTAGATACTCAAACTCTGGCTTTGAAATCTCAGAAGGTAGCTCAGAAAGGTGACTGATTAGATATGGGGGAGACTTGAGGCAAGGCAAGTGATGGTGAATAGTGATGAAGATTTGAAGTTGATGACCGTGTGAGAGGAGAGGATATGTTTACAAAAGGAAGAAAGTAAGAAAAAAAGAGAAGCCTGGAAAGAAGAAAGGAAAAAAGGAAGGAAGAAAATAATAAAGGAGAGGAGGAATGAAGGAAAGAAGGAAGAAAAATGAAGGAAAGAAGAAAATAAAGGGATGAATATTCAAAGGAAAGGAGGAAGGAAGAAAAATGAAGGAAAGAAGAAAATAAGGAAAGGAGGAATGTTCAAAGGAAAGAAGGAAGGAAAAAAGGAAGGAGGGAAGAAAAATGAAGGAAGAAAAAAGAGAGGTGGAATGAAAGAAAGGGGGGGAATAAAGGAAAGAAAGAGAGAAGGGAAGAAAGAAGGAAGAAAGGAAAAGGAAGGGGGAAGGAAGGAAACAAGCATTTATTAAGCACCTATTATGTGCCAGGCAGTGTTCTTAGCCCTTTCCAAATATTATCTCAATTTATTCCTCACAACAACCTTGAGACAGAGGTTAATCAACTACTTGCCCAGGTTCACCTGGGTTTTAAGTGTCTGAAGCTAAATTCGAGTCTTCCTGACTCAGAATCCAGCCATCTATTCACTGTACAACATCTAGTAATCTCTACAAAGGAGAATGAAAAGTACTCAGTAACTAATTTGATACGATTAAATCAGAAAAGTTAAATAACCCTTTGATTATGAATATTGGCGAATGGTATAAGGTGATATCCTAGGTAAACATGGTGAAGGAAGGACAGGTAGGGGAATAGATATACTAATTGTTCAACTTTCTGACTTAAGGTAATTGTGAGTTAGTTAGATGGGATATCTTACAGACAGCTGGTGATATGAATTTGTAGGCAAGAAAATAGTTCAGTACTAGCATTATACATTTATAAGCCATCTGCATAGATGAAGTAGCTAAAATGTTGTGAGTGAATGGAAATGCCAGATGAGAGTGTAAAGAGAGAGGTGAGCTGAGGGCAACCTCCTGAGGAATCATTATTTAAATAGTCAGGAAGAGAAGCCCTAGAGACAAAGGATTGGCTAAAGGGAAAGGAGATAGACTCAGAGATGGTTTTCTCACAAGTCAAATACCACAGGGAGTGGTCAGAAATATCCAGAACCATGAGAAGATTAGGACTAGAGGAAAATGGCACTTGTATTTCATTATTAGAATATCATTGATGATCTTAGAATGCTTCTATAATAATAGAATCTCAAGGTCAATGGAAGGACACTAAAAAGAGAATGGAAAGTAAGGAAATAGGGCAAATAGGCAAATATAGTTTAAAAAAATAAGTTTATTTGTGAAATGAAAACAGGATGAGACAGTAACTAGATTAGATGTGTGGGTAAAGGGAAGGTCTTCTTTAGATTTGTAAAGGCCTCAAGGTTCAGTTTTGTCTGACAATTTGTGACCCCATTTAGGGCTTTCTTAGCAGAGGTACTAGAATGGATTGTCATTTCCTTTTCCAGCTCATTTAAAAGATGGGGAAAATTAAAGCAAACAGGGTTAAGTGACTTTTCCAAGGTCATTCAGGTAATAAATATCTGGACCTAGAACTGAATTCACTTAGACGAATCTTTCTGACACTAGCCCCAACACTTATCTTCTGAGCCACTTAATTGCTCTTTAATGACAAATTCAAAGTGGATGGAGAGAATGATTAAATATACATGAGAGAAGGGAGATTAATGACAGAGGATCTTCTGGAGGAAGCTGAAGGGCCATGAGCATTGATCTTGGTGAGAAGTACCTCACAGAGAGAGGAAGTGATAATGCTGAGAAGTTTGGAAGCATGAAGGAAGGAGTCGAGAATGATTACACTGGGCGTTACCAGTTTTGGTGAAGTAGAAACCCGAGTTACCAGCTGTAAGTATTCAAGAGAGACTTAGAAGAGGTAAAAGGAAGGAAGAAAAGTTTACTTACTGTTGGTAGAAATTTTAAAAGACTTAAATCAAATTTTGAATTGAATCTTTTCCTTTCAGGACATTTGTACTCTTATTTTCTACTAATGGTTATTTCGTGTCATCCAATTATATGTTCGTACAGAACACTGGACTATCTTTTCAAAACTGAAGAGGAAAAAACACATATACTTTCATATTATCAGAAATTTTGTCAGCTTTTTCTTACAAAAATAGGATAATTAGTTATTTTCCAGGGCTATGTTTATTGGTCATTTGATCTCTCTCTCCCTATTATTTTCTAACTTTTTTCTTTCCTCACATTTTCCAACAAGACTAACCCTGTTTGTATCATGCCTTGTATATGAGTTCATGAAATTGAACAGTATGATTATTTTTTAATTTAGCAATACCTTATTTTCTAGGTGTAAAACCAGTAAGTATGCAGTCGAACTTTATGCTCTGTCAGGCACCCATCCTGCATGAAGTTGGAGAGTAAGTCGTTTGTAAAAAATATATACATATATTAAAAGTCATATATGTTTGGGAAAAATTATGCCTAATGTTAAAACTGAATTATGGTTCATATATTTTCTTTATTTCTCACATAATTCTCTTTATGTATATTAAACATCTAAGTAAAATAATTTGATTGGCACCTTAAATACTCATTATACTGCTTTTTAAAAATGGAAATATCTGATTTTAATATAATTTAGCTGGTTAATGGAGCATAAACAGATTTGAAAAATTCTTATGGTATCATTTTTCTTATTTCAAGTTCATGTGCATTTACATAAATTTTTAAAAATAAATTCATACTGTAAAGAAGAATAACTGACATTATAGAAGATCTTGAACCAGGATCTCATTTCAGAATCAGAATTACTTCTTATCAATCTATATTGTATCTTGTAATTAGGACACTAATTATTCCTGTTAATGTTAAGAACATCAGATAGTATTCTCCTGACTTATTTTTGTCCTTTAAAAAAGTATATTGATACAAATTATAAGGAAAAATCTCAACAATAATATGAAATGTACTACTATCTGTTACTAGGTAGCTTCTCTTAAATGATGAACAGTTAAAATGAATGTTATGGCCTACCAAAAGAACTTGATTAACAACTAGTTGTTCTTTAATAAGTTATTCCACAAGTAATGATTTATCAACTACTGTAGTTGAATGAATGAATGAGTGAATGAATTGTGTTAATTAATTAATTATGTTAGGCACAGTTTCAAAATTCTTTCATAATCCTTGAATTTCTGATTTTCATCAGTAGAGCTTCCTCTCTATTTGAATACATAGTAAAATAGCAAACAAAAATGTTCACTGGCACTTATTTGAAAAGAAAATATATTTTTATAAGGAAAACAAGAGTGTATTTTTCAAGATCCTAAAATATATATGAAGATGGATATGAATCAGTAGTGTTGTACATTTGCATACTTTAAAAAGTATTGTTGATTTTTTTTGTAAAATATGCATATGTAAAGCAAATTTCTTTAATAACTATATTAAATATATATGTTTATATATATATGTATATATATATATATGTTTGCTTGTGTTTGTGTAGGTGAGAGAGGGAGAAAAGAGAGAGACAGAGAAACATATAGAGACAGAGAGAGGGAGACAGAAAGAAACAGAGAAAGATTCCAGACCGTAAATCCATCATCTTTGTATACTATATAGTGTTTTTCATCATCATTCCTCTAGAATCATGAATTATTATATTATATTGATTGGAGTTCTTACAGCTTTGATAGATTTTTTCTTTTTTTTAATGCAGTATTGTATAACTTCTTCTTGATTGTACCCACTTATTTTCATCAGTTTATATACGTCCTGAAAACCGTTAATTTTCAAACCATCGATGCTCACTTTGCTCTGAATCTTGCCATGTCTTTTTGAAATTATCTATTTCTTCATTAAGAATTTATCATGACTGTATACGCCAACTTATTAAGCCATTTCTCAGGTGCTGATCAAACTCTTAGTTTCCTATTTATTTTTTCTGCCACCACAAAAAAAAGAGCTGCTATAAATATGTTTGTACATATAGAAACTTTCCCCTTTTCTTTAGTCTCTTTTGTATATAGGCCTCACAATGATGTGGCTAAAATCTTTTTTTTTTTAAATTTTAAATTGCTTTCCAGAATAATTGTAGACCATCCAGAGGTTTGTCCATTTTCCTTTAAGCTTTCTAATATTTAAAATTTTTCTTTTTTTGTCATCTTTGCCACTCCGATGGGTATGATGTGGAATCTTAGAATCTCTTTAATGATGCAACATTTCATTGAAGGCCAATGTAAAATATTTAGTAACATATTATAGAAGGAATGTCTTATTGTTATATATTCCCAAAACAACAAATATTCTAGGTAGCAAATTTGCTAACAAATTACTGATTATTTTGAACTACTTTAGTGCAGAAAATGTGTAATGAATTCTTAAAACAGTAATATAAATGAGGTAGGATTAAAAGGTAGTTTGTCAAGGATATGCAATTTATTTGGTATGACAACTCCCATGAAGAGGTTGTTACTTGTGAATGTTCATTTAATTAGTAAGTGTGAAAAGCAAGATCTGAACATAGGTGTTCCTAGGTTCTATGTTTTGCACTCTTCCCACTTTACCAATTTACTTTTGGATTTAAAAGTATAATAAGAAAATGAGTTAGGTTTTTTAAAAAATGAGGTATTATATATACCAAAAGTACCTGGGATACTTTTTACAGAATAATCTAGAGTGAAGATTTCCACATTTTTATAAGAGTATTAATAAGATATTTGGGATCTAGCTATCCAACCTTCCAAAGTCTACTCGCTGATATTATCCTTGTAGAGGGTCATGTTGTATAGAAAGGCATTTCAATTCACTATAAATTTAAGAATTTAAAAATGTTTTACTCCTAATTCTTTTTTCTCTTAATAGATTTTTACTGTTTTGTCTTCAGTGACTTTGCATCTTTTCAGTATTTTGCTTGAATTTCTCTTTTGGTTCCCTTCTGTGAAGTAGGTATGAAATGCAACTTTCAAGCTGCATGTGTATATGTGGAGTGTGTGTGTGTGTGTGTGTGTGTGTGTGTGTGTGTGTGTGTGTGTGTCTAGCTCAGGGCTGGCTACTAACTGCTCAGCTGCCAGCCTGTTTCAATCACTTTCAAAGGACATCTCAGTTGCTCATGGTTCATGTCTGAAGTAGTCTAAGGCTAGTAAGAGTATTTAGGCTCTCCATTCTTATGTTCCTTGGCTTATCTTTCCCTTCTTCCCTTCCCAAAGGTGATATTTAACACATATACTTAACACCATTGTTTCTAGTATAGGAATAAAAATAAAATACAAAATCCTCTGTATGGTATTCAAAACCCTTCATATCCGTGTACCCTCTTACTTCTCCACTTTCCTTATATTTCTCCCTTTCCTATCCAGTGACCCTTGGCTTCCTTGCTGTCCCAGGATCAAGATGCATCTTCTCTCTGCTCTGGAAATTTTCTCTAGCTATCCTTCATACCTGGAATGCTAACCTCTCCTCATCTCTTCTCTTTTGACTTCCCTAGCTTCCTTCTAAAAATTTACCTTCTTCAGGAAGCTTTCCATAACCTCTTAATTCTAATGCCTTCCCTCTGTTCATTATTTCCAATTATTTTAATTCTGTATGCACCATACTTACATATTTTTGTCTAGCAAAACTTTTTGCTCCTTGAGGGCTTTTGTCTTTCTTTGTATTCCTAATATTTTATGTATCACATTGCCTAGCACAAAGTAGGCCCTTTAGAAATGTTTTCTGAATAACTGTACAATTTCTTCAGAGATGAGGAAAATTTTAAAAAAGGGTATTCATTGTAGAAATATGAATAAGATTTGGATTAATTCTATTCTGAAACAGAAAGGTGATTTTTAAAGATTAAAACACTCATAGCATGTATACAAGTGTTTTTCTCATCTATACTAATATAGTCAATTCAGCTGGAGAATCTAATATTCAAATCTGGTTAGGAAATATATAATTTTTAAAATTCTGTTTATCATTTGACATTTCATTTCCATTGAAAAGTCAAGTGGGAAATATTTCCATTTGGCCATTTTTTAAAGGCTACTTCCTCACTTGGTAAAAGCTTCCTTGGCACAAGGTACTTTCTCTTCATGGTGACTAAACTGCCTGATTCAATCATGTTCCCCTTTCTGCCCTCTATGGCAGTTTGGACAATGGATGCCCCTGCCTCTGACTTGCTCATAAGAGATGCTGTCACAGAGACTGCAGACTTCCAAGACTAAAGGAAAGAAGATAGAAGAAGAGACAGCCCTTGCCCAGGCACAGGCTTGATTAGGCAGGATATTGCTCATAGCTTGTGGCTGAGTGGCAGGAAAGGCATCCCTCACTTGACCTTCTGGAACCCTCACAGTCATCCCTATTTTTTTTTAAGTTAGAAGGAAGAGCAGTCAAGGGATGAGTTCCCTCCTTAGCATACTCACAGAGTACTAGGTCAGTAGCCAGTCATGAGGATTCAACATAGCAGTGAGTCATACCCTTCATTAACAGTTCCTTTTCCTGGTCTAAATAAATAGTTGGTTTGGAGGGAGGGAGGATTTCTGATAAAGCACACTACATAATATTTCATTCTGTTAGTTTTAGTTTCCTCTGCCTCAAATAATTCTTAACTTCTCCATCTCTGCTCACCTTATCAGATCCAGCTTTTCATCTAAGTCAGAGGGAGGTATTGGAGGTTCAAGAAGGGATAGCCAGAGCCAGGATGAGATATAGACAGGAGAGGAGTTGGAGTAGGCTAGGTCAGGAGGAATGTTATTTATGCAGGGATGAGTGCTGCCTGGAGTAGTGGTGGTGGTTTTGGAGGTTAGTGATTAGGGAACCGGGAGGTGTCTAACATCTTATATACATTGATTTTTTTAGAAGGCTTTTATGTTGAATTTATGTATGATTTGTATATTATTGTTTCAATAAACATTAGTGTTATGGGAAAAAATAATTCACTGTGGGGATCCTTCCATAAATAAAACAAGTTAAATCGCTGTGGGAAGCCTTTTTTTTTGCCTATCTGAGCAATGTTTGAGGCCTTAAGTAAAATTTTAATATCCTTTGAGATAGGTTTCAGCCTCTTCATCAAGAGAAGTTATTCTGAACCCCAAATAATAAAAATTAATAAAAGGAAATAAAAATTCTCATAACATTAGTTTAAACCTTAAGGGAAATGAATGAATATTTGTGTATATGTGTGTAATTATAATTCTATAGTAGGTAGAAGAGGGAGGAATAAGAATAGGGAACTATGGATTTCTCTCAAAAATTAAGATTTTTGAAAAAAAAGTAATAATTGTGAATTGAAACTTCTGTCACATTTAAGTGGTTGTTACCCCCTATATCAAAACTTTAAAACTTTCATAATTCATCATGTTGAGGGCCAAATTCAAAAGCTCTTTCTAGAAGTGTTACATTTGATGTGAATTTTAAAAATTAAAGTTCCAAAATAAAGTAGTCCTGTTGAAATGAATTATGAGGACAATAAAGTTACTGAATATTTGACCATTTAGAGGCAGATCAAGGTAGACCTTTGAATATATGCTACTATAGTATATACACTCATTCTTTACTTTTGCAAAGGGAAAAAGAATATTCAACCTAGTACATATATATAGTATACTCATACATATATGTGTATATAATATTATATGTACTTTATATGTATATTACATATATCTATGTACCTTATATAACATGTACTTTGTGTATATAATATATACTTTATATGCATAATATTTTATATACATGTATGCATGGTAAATATACTTTATATGTACGCACGTATATAAATATATATATGTATATACATAAATGCACATATAACTAATTGCCTATTTGAAAACTATTGTGGTTGGGCAATTTCTGGATGATCTTTTCAGAAAGATGACAATCTTAAACTTAGAGTTGAAAATAATTTAATATCTATCTATTTATATTAAAATATTTTTTCATATTTATTATTTCAGTGACAATTTCCTAGCTTTCTCAATGAAGATCATGATACCGAGTTGTGAATGAAAGTCACAAAGTAATTAAAAAGCAACATTCTTCTCCTAGAGTAAATTAGGATCTGAAGGAGGAGATAAGATTAGCCTTAAAGAAAAGACATAAAAACACTCAGAACTTAAACATTTGACCAAATATATAACTGGCTATAATTATGTAGTTATGGATGTAATTATGGAATCACTGAATGCTGAGTAAGTTCAAGTTCTCTAGTGTTCTCGAAGTCATCAACTTTTGGCTCTTTACAGGGTATTGCTAACTGTTATCAAGTAGAGTGTGGGTTTATTTGCCTTGTTCTTGAGCTTCTGCTCACTGATCCATCCTTTAACTTTCTGAATTTGCTGTATATCAGTAAGCTCTAACTTACTACGCAGCACATTCAAAGTTGGTTCTCACAGAAGCAAAAAAAAAATTTTTTTGAAGCTCTATATAGTTGCATTTATTCTCAGCTAAGAACCAATAAGTAAATAAACAATATATAATAATGAAAAATGCATCATAATCATCCCTCAAATAAACATGAGCCCAATACTCTTCTAGACTCTGGAATCTTCATTGTCACCTCAAATATTATTTTGAGCCCTAATGCTTTGAACTCAGGTATCGCGAGGCATGTATGCTTTGAATTTGTTAAATTCTTGACATATGTAAATACACACAAACTCACAATTTTCATAGAATTTTGACTCATAATTCTAATTGGATCAGTTATTTCATGAACTCTGGGCTTGGAATAGCCTAGGATATAGATTTGGTGCAAATTGAAAATTATGGGGGAGATGATGTCCTCTTTCGGTCTTAGGTATCCCTTCATGACTTGCATTTAATAGGCTCATTGGCTAGCCCCAGCATGTAAATGCCTGCTACCACTGTCACTGACCAGCTTTATTGTATCCTTCTTCTTTCATCTCTTGGACAAAAGCTTTTGGCACTCCATTTAGCAGGGAGAAGGGTAGTTCCAGAGCAAAGGGCACTGCTCAAAATGCCACCCTTCCTTTCAAGTAGCCTGCAATTATTAGATTATAGTATTCACTGAAGTTGCTCTTCTTAGGGCCTTCTAGAACACATATCTTACTAATTTCATTCCTTTCTTGTATTTTGTTTCTTTAATGAAGTAAAAAGAAAGGATATAGGGTCATTGATACATTAAATATTTTAAATTTCTCATTCTGAATTCATTGACTTATCTATGTTTTGGCAGAACTTGAAGAAAGCAGAGATCTACTAATATAAGGAGTTCCTACATATTCCTCCACTGAGATACAATTCTGGTGCTTTGGTGGTACCAATTTGGGTCATTATTGATAGTGTCTTTGCAATATGCAAACTTTGAGGAATAGACTTGAATCCATTGAGTTTTCTTATGTCTCAAGACTGATTTTAGGTAACCATAAGATTGGTTCCATTTTAATTAGAAAACTAAATACAAAATTTATTTTTCCCACTCCCTTGATCCTTTGGGCCATTTTTATCATGAGACTGTTTCTAATTCTCACCTCCCCCTTCTTGTCCCAAACTTCTAATACATTTACTTACTCCTCCTTCTAGTACTTGATTAATTGTATCTATCTTATATAAACTAATGCTTATATGTCACTTTGCCCATTAAAATCTAAGGTCCTTGAGAGCAGAGACTGTTCCATTTTTGCCTCTGAATCTCAGCACCTTGCACAATGCCTAGAATATAATAAACATTTAATAAAGGTTTCTTTGATTCACCAAATTATCAGAATGTATAGGTGAACACAGAAGCATGTTTTCTGGGCATGGAAAAATTCCATTACTTTCTAACCTTAATTTCACTTTCACTGAGCTACACTTAAAAATAAAATCAGTAATTGCAAAGTTCTTTGATATATTGCAGCCTGCAATAGATTTGACACCATTCGCCACCATGAATGGAATGGAATTCTTCAAAATTATTTAATAATAATTTTATACCTTGAACATAGACTTAAATATATGGAGATGCAGTCTAAGTTTCTGGATTGGTGGTTAGAGAGGGAAATTGCTTTTTTTTTTTTTTAACCTTCACAGATACTGAGAGAGTCATTTTAGGAATGTTCAACTAACCCAAAATTTTAAAGTTTGGTGGATGTTCAAATAATTCCAGTTGTCTTTGGGACATTGAGTTCTTCTCTTCACCTATAGTATCTTACAAAGATAACAGCTTTTCATTTAAAGTAGATCAGCATTTGAAGGGCTTTCATTTGGAGGAGGAGTTAGAATTGTTTTGTTTGTCCCTAAGAGGCAGAATCAGGAGCAAAGAGTAGAAGTTGCAGAAAGGCCAATTTTAATCATCATAAAAATAAAAATGAACCAAATCAATCAATCAATCAATCAAACAAAAAACCTTCTAATATTTAGAATAGACCAAAGGTGGAATGCACTGCTTTTAGTAATGGTGTGTTGTCCCTTTGGATGAGGGTTGGACTGGATGGCCACTAAGGTCCATTCAATCCTCAGTTGCTAAGATTCCAATTCTTACTGACCAGCATACACAGGCAGTTAAGTCATGAAGTATTTGTTAAATGTTTACTTGTTTAAATGTTAATTTGTTTAGCATACTAGGCTCCCTCAAGGAGCTTGGTTTCAAAAAGGGGAAGGTGACACATAAGAGATAACAGAAAAGTGGAGAGGGGTGAAGGTATCTGGTGTAGGGACATGTTAGAGAAAGTCTTGTGTAGATGTGTCAGCAGTACAACTTGGAGAGGAATGATATGGTTGGTTTGATTCCTCTGCTTAAAACTGGGGTTCTAACAGAATTCTATTAGGAATTTGAGCCTCACAGTCAGGTTTGTCCAGGCAACCACGTGTGCTCACTGCCATGTGCATACATTGACCATTGCTGCTGGAGAATGGGCTGCTGGAATTTGTGGGATAAGGAGAGAGCGATTCTCTTCTTGCTGGAAGTCTATGCTATTTAATTCCCAAGCTAGAGGTTCAGGGGAAAAAAAAAGAGTAGGGACACTAAAATGAAAATCTATTAGTGGACTCTTTCTCCTGGCTCAGTAGCCAATTGTTTTTGGAACACTAGGCCCCTTTGTTTGAAGTCTGGAAGAATTCTGATTGCTAGAAATACAGTTTCAGAGTCAATGGGAGACAATATGAAGAACAGTGAACTTACAGTCCTATGGAGATAAGAGTCAAGGACTTGATTAACTGACCTATATCACTGAGGCTCCAGGAAGTGCCCTTCCAGTTTTGGATCTTATCCTATTTATGATAAGAAAGAGAGATGAATTTAGAGTCAGAGGGCTTGTGTTCTGTTTGTTGCTCTTCTCCTTGCTACCTATGGAATGCAGGGAAGTTTCTTTAAGTTTTATCTATTAAAGGAGGAGATAGGATTAAGTGGCTTCCAAAGTCCCTTCAAACATTTAAAGTATATGAACCTATAATCTTCTTTTTACAAAAAAGATTATATGAAATGGAATGAATGAATGATTGCAGTTATTTTAAGTTTTTTTCATTTTAATTTTTCTATAATTTTAACCTTACCATCTCAGAAAAATTTCAGGAAGAAGACATGCCAGTGATGAGTTGAATGTTTCCTTCTGAGGTTACTTGAAGGACCCCTCTGAGTCAACATACATAGCAAGTGAGATTTCTGTGTGTATGTTTGTATTTAATGTGATGTTTTCATGTAATATGATTGTTTGACTTTTTAAATTAGTTCAGTGCATAGGGACATTATTTCTTATTGCAACACCACTTGCTATAATTAATCAAGCTTCATCTTTTATAGTGAATTTACATTCTTTAGACTTTTTTCTGTATATGATGAGACCTCTTATGAGATTTGATTAAAGTCAATAAAACTATACCAGTTTATACTTGTAAGTGATGGCTATTTAATGTCTGCTTAATTAGCTTTTTGGTCAAGGATTCCAGCCCATTAAGTAGCTAGTTAGTATATGTTTCTCATAAACACATCTGGCTCAAAATTCAATGAAAGTTTTTCTTGTGTGAGGGTAACAGATGTGGTGATCATTTCTCCTTTCACTTAAATAATTAGCAGTACCCTAGTGAAATAACCCTAGACAGTCTTCCACAAAGGCAGATGCGTGGTCTCAGCTGTCTCTGAGGACATGTGCCTCTTGTCATATCAGTCAAGTCCATTGATGGCACTTCCTCCTTTGTAGTGTTTCCTAAATTGTATTTAGTTCTAGGATATAATATCCTAAGTTACCTTTGGAACTTTGACTTTCAGTCAAAAACCAGACTTGCCAAGTTTCTACTCCAGAAGTGGGAGAATAGGTCTGCTTTAATAACCTTCAGAGATTGATTTCTTATAACCCTCAAAGGACACCTGCATCTGTCTTGAAATATCCATTTTGGTGTTAAGAAATATTTGTGAAAGTCTTCAGAAACCCTTCAAAAAAAGAGTGCTTTTATAATTTTATTTATTTTGTTCAGTTGAATTTGGTTATACTGTGGGTCTATATATCTTTTTGACTGTGCACTTTTATAAGTAAAGAAAATTTTGATTCTGTTCTTTCCAAATATGAATATTTATATGTAAATTATATACATGTAATACTGTCCTAATATAGTGAAGGTAGGTCAACATGCATTCTTTAATGTTTGCTATATGCTAGGATACTAGTCTAAGTACCGGGGATATGAAAGAAGGCAAAAACACTGTGTCTGTCCTTAGGGAGTTCACATTTTGATGATGGAGATGAATATAAATTGCTAAATGTACATAAATATATATATATATAATATAGATAGAAGATAATCTCAAAGAGAAGTTACTAGAAACAAGGGAGATTGAAAAGGATTCCTGCAGAAGGTAAGATTTGAAGGAAGTCATGAAAGCCAGGAATTAGAATTGAAGTGGGAGAGTCACTGCAAATGCATAGAGCCATGACATGGAGTGAAAACATAAAGTCTGGCTAGCATAGCTGAATAAAAGAGTGAGTAATGGGGAATAAAACATAATAATAAATGAAAGGCAGCAAAAATGTGAAGGGTTGTCAGAGTTAAACAGAATACTTTGCACTTGATTCTATAAGTAATAAGGGGACATTAGGATCCATTGAGGAGGGAGGGGACTATATTGGTCAGATCTGTGGGTTAGGAAAATCATTTTTACAGAAAATTAGAGATTGGAATAGAAAGAGGATTGATATAAGGAAATTAATTTGAAATCTATTTCAGCTATTCAAGTGAGAAGTGATGAGGCTCTGCACAAATGTTAGCTATATGAGAGAAGAGAAGGAGATATATGTGAGATATATGTCAAGGATAACTCAAAGTTTGTGAGCCTGAGTAACTAGGATAGTGGCACTATTGATAGTAATGGGAGAGTTGGGAAGAGGGAGGATTTGGGATGAAAGGTGAGTTCTGTTATGGACATATTGAGTTTGAAATGCCTAAGGGAAATAGAACTTGAGCTGTCCAAAAGTCAGTTAGCAATGTAGGACTAGAGCTCAGGGAAAAAATTAAGACTAGCTATGTCTTCAGAGAGATGATGATAGAATCCATTGAAGATGATGAGATCTCCAAGTTAGATAATAGAGAGGGCAAAAAATAAGGAACAGAAGAAGTCTTAAGGGAATGCCCAGTATTAGTAGAGGTGACTTGAATGAAGATCTAGCCACAGGTAGTGTAAAGGAGAGGTAAAATGTTACAGAGAGGTCTGGATTGATGAGAACTGGAAAAGGCCAACCAGTTGACAATTGAGAAATAATTGATAGCTTTAGTGAGAGAAGTTTCAGTTGAATGATGATATCAGAAGCTAGTTTGCAGAAATTATTTAGAAGACAAAATGCTCACTGGTGTTAAATGCCACAGATATACCAAAAGTATTAGGATTAAGAAAAATCCATAAGATGTGGAAATTAAGGCATCATTGACAGTTTTGGAGAGAGCTGTTCCAGTTGAATGCTGAGGTTGGAAGCTATGCTGCAGAGTTAAGAGAATGAGAGGAAAGGAAGTGGTGATACAAATTCAATTAATAAATAAACATTAAGTACTGACTATGTGCCAGGCATTGGGGATAAAAAAGGATACAAGAGAATTCTTTTCCCTTAAGATCAAAATATAATTGGCAGAGACAACCAAACAAATAAGTTACATACAAAACACATAAGAAATAATTAAAATAGAAAAGGCAATAGAATTAAGAAGGGTTAGGAAAGACTTCCTGTAGAAGGTAGGATTTTAGTTGAGACTTAAAGGAAACCAGAGAAGCTAGCAGGCATGGATGATGAGGGAGAACATTCCAAGCACAGGAGACAGAGCCAAGGTGGAATATCTTATTCATGGAATAGCAAAGAGGCCAGTGCTACTGAATCAGAGTATGTAGGAAGAAATAAGATATGTGGAACTTGAAAGGTGTGGGGGACATGGCTTTCAATGCCAGGATTTTGTAATTGACTCTGGAGGGATTAGGGAGCCACTGGAGTTTATTGAGAAGAGGAGTGACATGGCTGGACTTGTGCTTTAGGAAAATCATTTTGGTGGTTCCATGGAGGAAGATTGGATTGGGTGGAGAATTGAGATAGGCAGATTCACCAGCAGTCTATTGAAATAGTCCAAGCATTAAATGATAGGAGCTGACATTAGGGTGGTGGTAGTTTCATAGGAGAAAAGGAGATATATTTGAGAGATATTGGAAAGGTGAAATTGGCAGGCTTTTTATATGGAGTGGGGTGTGAGAGAGAGAAAGTGAGGAGCTGAAGATGCTTTCAAGCCTCTTGTAGAGGTGTAATGGTTAGCTTTGGCAAGGAGTAAGGCCACCTCTTCATTTGAGACAGGGAGGTAGTGGCAGAAGCATCTGGGAGACATGAGCTGAGGAAGAGGGGAGAGGAGGGAGCTCACAGCAAATGGCCTTAATTTTTTTTTTCTATAAAACATGAGGCAAGACTCAGCTGAAAGAACTGGAAGATAGGGAAGCATGGAATGTTTGAAGAGGAGATGTTAGCTGCAAAGAAGAGAAATATGAGATGATAATGAGTGGAGATTTTTGAATCAAGTGAGTTTTATAAAGGATGAGGAACACATGGGAGTATTTACAGCCAACAAGAAGGAGGCTGAGATAAGAGACTGAAAATTAGAAAGAGGGAATGGAGATAATAGTTTGGGCCACCTCTTGGAGAAGAAAAGAAAGAGATTGGGATAAAGGACTCTTGTAATGGCATTTGCCTTGGCAAGGAGAAGGGACAAGTGCTTTGTGTATTATAGAACATGCACCAAGAATATGAAAAGGATGAGATAAAATTGAAATAAACTATTATGAGTTTAAATTTTACTTGTTAATAAAAACACAATAATTTTGCTATGACTAAAAGATAATTATTAATAGTATTTTATTGATAGCAATGTGATTAAATATGTTCCATAATTTTTTCAAAAAAATTCTTGTCTAAGTCCCAACATTTAAAGTAGACATTATGTGATACTTTTTCTCAATAATTCTCATACATTTAATTCAATCAATGTAGCTGGTGAAGTAAATTAATTTCTTTTTGAAATACTTCTTAAAATTGAAAGGCCAAATACGATAGTATACTAATAGGTTATAATAGTAAACAGAAATTTTTGATCAATAGTTCCATTTCTCTATGTGTATTCATTTCCTATATAGAATGTAAAAGCAATAAGCAAAAGTGGATTTTCTTTGAGTTCAACTCCAAAGAAAACTCTCCATAGAAATCTATTATTCTTTCTTTATGTGGCTCTTTATGTGATTTCTTTACTTAGTTCCTTTATCTGGTTCTGCTTAATTCAATCTTAGCTTACAATTCACTTTTAGATCTGGACTGGAAAGAACATATTAAAAGTATAAAAAGATAGAGTAGGACCAAATTGCAGGGTGTGGCTGCACTTGGACAAATAAGTTATAACTGCCCCAAGCAGAAGGAAACATCTTGAGAGTTTGCATAGGGTGAGGAGTGCAAAGAATAGAACTGAGTTGGTGAATAGGAAGATGAGGTGGTTTTGGGGACAAGTCTTATGATTGGTATTTGGTGGAGGAGAGCATGTGACTCATTTTCTCCACCTCTTATTTCTGTACATTTACAGGAGTCATCTCAAAGCCCTTTTGGGGGTCTTGAACTCCTTACATTGTAGACTGCTCTTCTAGACTGTTACAATTTTTTTAGCATTTACTGCAGGAGAGAATTGTCAATATTATGCTAAAAGTTTGTCTTCTCTGTTCCTTTTGTCATATATACTTCTTCCTCTAGTTCCCCCCAAAAGTCTTCCTTTTTTTGGAAGTTCATTGTTTTATGAGGATCCTTTGCATATGAATTTGTTTCTAAAAGGAGATTAAGTTGGAGGTTCTTAAGAGAGGTGGTAAAGTTGTTTAGACTTTTGCAGGACTATGAATTAACTTCTTTTTATGGTCATTACTCACAATTAACAAGCAGCTGTCATTAGTCTTTGTGATAGGAGCTTATTCTGTGAACTTTGGTTGGTAAGCCATCAACAGCTGCCCCTGAATAGCTGACATCTTAAACCTGTAACTTGGCAAGCAGAACAGAGCAAATTGGATAAATATACTTAAACATGTTTCAAGGAAAGAGAAGCAGAACAGAATGATCCAATTGTCTCATCCTACAGCTTGTTTGATGGAGATAATTTCAGTAGGCATATGGTATAGGAAAATGTGCTTTCAAAAACATTGGCCACAACCTTCTGGCAAATATGAAATAAATATCTAAATAAAATGATAGCTGGATAATATTATTTCTTATGAAAGGCAGGATTGGAAGGCTTTTTGTCTTCATTGTTTGGGGTGGAAAATAGGACATTGGTATATGTTGACAGTTTTGTGGTTTTGATGATTGAGATAAAGAATCAAGGCAAGCAGCTTATAATTAATTAGAGTAAGAGACCTTTTGATTTTTCTCCTCCCCCACTTTGGCTAGTCACCCTGAATCTGTTTTCCTTAACATGAAGTTTTGCTTAAAATCAGATTGGTAGGTTGATTGATTGCTTCTGTTTCTATTTCTCAGGCTAAAAAAATTGTGACTTTAATTTGCACAGCTTTTCAAATAAGAAAAATAATCTATACAACATTCAGATTCCATTGTCAAGAGAGCAAGTGATAACTAATATTTAATTACTTATTCTGATTCCTGTTAGCTAGACAAGGTTTGGAAATGTATTTTAATATGCTAGATTCCTATACTAAAACATTAGATTGAATAGGTGCATTGGAATACTGAGTTATTGCTTCATAAATGTAAAGTAGGGGTTTGTTGCAGTAATGTAACAAATAGAACTCTAATGGTTTGAAAGAGCTAATGTGCCTCCCTAGTGTCCACTACATAAAAGAGATTGGAGAGACTAGCCCATAATATCCAGGTACTTATGTAATAATCACTTGTAACTATAAATCATTTTTCACCTGACATTGTCAGGATGTATCACCAGTATTGATGGCTACATTTTCACATTGTCCTTGATTGGCAGCATGCATCCATCTTGTAGTTGGGGGTCCCAAGGCTCTACATAAACATTGAGAAACACACAAGTTCCCAGAGGAGTAGATCTAAAATTATTGCTCTACAATTTTATTTATTTTCAAGTTGTTTAATTATTGAATCATCCATTTAACATTTCCAGGAATATTTCATTAATATGTTAGTTGTTTTGTACTCATCTGTGTTTGTCTATACTGCTTGGTGAATCATGTGGTAATATAGGCTATATAGAATAAAGTAATAATCCAGAATGGGGCAGCTGGGTGGCTCAGTGGATTGAGAGCCAGGCCTAGAGACTGGAGGTCCTAAGTTCAAGTCCGGCCTCGGACACTTCCAGCTGTGTGACCTTGGTCACTTGACCCCAATTGCCCACCCTTACCACTCCTGGGCCAAGGACGGTCCCTAGCGCGGATGAAAAAGGAGGAGGGTTGGGCGTGGGGCTAGCAACCCCACCCTGTAAAAACTACATCTGCTAAAGAAACTGCAACCTAAAGTAGGGGCAGCTGGGCTAGCTCAGTGGATTGAGAGCCAGGCCTAGAGACGAAAGGTCCTAGGTTCAAATCCGGGCTCAGACACTTCCCAGCTGGGTGACCCTGAGCGACTGTGTGACCCATTGCCTACTGGTTGTGGCCCTAGAATGGAGTCCCAGGATAAAAAAAAATAATAATAATTCAGAATAAAATATTTTGGGGGAAATTGAACACAGTAGTCATTTTAAAATTGATTGTTTACTAACAGAAGGAATATAAAAAAAGTCAGTGAATCTGAAAAGCCATTTCTTTTCTAAAGTAGATCATATATAGAAGACCCAAAGGGTATTTTTAAATCTAATTTCTGGTATTGTTGAAAACATGTCCCTTAGAAATGTATTTGTTTGGTTTTTTTTTAAACTCTGAAACCGAAGAGTTTCTGATGATATGACATCCTACTGATTTCTTGAGCATAGCAAAATGCGTATTTTGTATTCTAGTGTATTTCTCTTACATCCACAACATTTTCTTTCATTTTTCTCCTATTAGGAAATTTTGTGATTTTGAGCTATTATAGCTTTTGGAATGTTCTGTTTTAATTAAAGGGTATATTTAACATTAGAACATTAACAAGTTAAATTTTCTCATGAAATTCAGTGAAATGGCATCATTTTTGGGGGGCTAAGTTTCCTATTGATTTATACTGCTGGTCTGCATCCCTCACAGAGTTCGCTTCATTAGGAAAGACTGCAGGAGCAGAGGAGAGATCTGAGCATTATGCAGTGCCTGCAAGATCTTACAGTGAATTAATAAACTCACTTAACATCACTGTAACATTTGGTGGTGATACTGAAGTTTGATCTCCAGGTCAGGTCAGTGTGACACATCACACTCTAGATATGTTTCTTTACCTTTCTCATAAATAGTACAAGCACAAATGAATAAATAGTTTAAATTTTTAAATTTCAGAAATGAACACTTAATAATAATAGATAAAACTAACAAGTAAGTATTGTGTGTCAGTTACTGTGAAAGTTACTGGGGACAAAAAAGATAAGGACAAATAATCCCTAGCCTCAGGGAGATTATAGGGTGTCCTGAAAATATTAGGGCAGCTGTAAGCCTTTTAAAGCTGTTCTATTGTTGGAGAGTGCTAGATTTGGAGTCAGCCAGACAAGTTCAAATACTGCCTTAGATACTGGTAGTATGATCCCAGGCAAGTAACTTAATTTCCATGTGTTTGTAAGTAATATCCTGCTACCCTTATGGTTCTATAAAGTGTATACAAAAATAAATACATGGCAGTGAAAAAAAATTTTTGGCAGAGGTACTAGAAACTAAGGGAATCTGGAAAGTCTCATCTCATGCAAGAGATGGTATTTAAGCTGACTTGGAGGAAACTAGGATTTTGTAAGGTATATTCTAGGCATGAGAGTATAGCCAAAACAAGAGGGCAAGGAGATGTGTCTTGTATGAGAAAAAGAAAGAAAACCAGTTTAACTGAACTGAAGATTTTATAGTGGTGAATACTGAATAATAATAATTCTAAAAAAATAATTTATATAATGCTTTAAGATTTATAAAGCACTTTATACATGCTACCTCATTTAGTTCTCATAGCAACACTGTGAAGTTGATGCTGACTTGCCCAGGATATGTAATCTCTTCATGACACCAAGTCTAATACTCTATCTGCTGCACCAACTAAGTTATGAAGAACTTTAAATACTAGACAGAGGCATTTATATTTGATGCTAGAACTATTCAGAAACCCCTAGAAGTGACACAGATCTTCATTTCAGTAATCATGAAGTCAGCTTTATGTAGGGTTTCCTAATGATCATATAGGTTAAGGTGAATCTACTTTTTAAAAAATTGACAAGATTATATATGCTTCTATTTGTACTATTGGAACAATTTCCTAACTAATGATTACCATACAGGAATAATTTCTTAGTTGGCCACAAGCCAAACATAATAGTTGATATTTAGAATGACAGATTAGTGGATGAGATGATAAAGGAATAGAAAATTCTGCAGTATCATCCAGGGACATTCCTTTAATTTTTCTGACATCTGTCTTTCCCAGTTTCCTTCCCTTTCTCTCTCATTTTCAATTTCCTTTTCTGGATCCATCATTTATATCCAACCCTACTATATGAGGGTGTTACCTACAACTCTACTCTGAGTCTTCTCTTTATACACTCTCTTGGTGGTGAACTTGGCTCTCAGGAATTTTTTATTATATTTATGCAAATAACTCCCAAATCTGTATATCTAGCCTTCATCTCTTGCTTGAGCTCCAATCCTACCTTAAAGACATATTTACTACAGTGTCTTAGAGTCACTTTCAAATGCAACATGTGTAAAATCCTAATTATTATCTTTTCCCCTCTCCACCTCTATCCCTTTTTAAGGTTTCCCTATTTTCATTGAGATTATCTCCACTTTTCTAGTCTCTCACCTTTTTTTTTTTTTTAGAAAAAGTTTTTCCATGGTTACATGACTCATGTTCTTACTCCCTTCCCCCCCATTCCCCCCTGTAGCCAATGCACATTTCCACTGGTTACTTCATGTGTCATCGATCAAGACCTATTTCCATATTATTGATAGTTGTACTAGGGTGATCATTTAGAGTTTACTTCCCAAATCATGTCCTCATCAACTCATGTGTTCAAGCAGTTGTTTTTCTTCTGTGGTTCTCCTCCCACAGTTCTTCCTCTGAATGTGGCTAGTTAAGTCCCTCAGCCTTACTCTGGATTCTTGCATTGCGGCTAGTACAGAAGACCATTACATTTGATTTTACTACTGTGTATCAGTCTTTGTGTACAATGTTCTCCTGGTTCTGCTCCTTTCACTCTGCATCAATTCCTGGGGGTCATTCCAGTTCACATGGATTTCCTCCAGTTCATTATTCCTTTGAGCACAGTAGTATTCCATCACCAATAGATGCCACAATTTGTTCAGCCATTCCCCAATTGATGGGCATACCCTTGTATTCCAGATTTTTGCTACCACAAAGAGCATGGCTACAAATATTTTTGTACATGTCTTTTTCCCTATGATCTCTTTGGGGTACAAACCCAACAATGGTATGGCAGGATCAAAGGGCAGGCAATCTTTTAGCGCTCTTTGGGCATAGTTCCTAATTGCCATCCAGAATGCTTGAATCAATTCACAACTCCACCAGCAATGCATTAATGTCCCAGTTTTGCCGCATCCCCTCCAACATTCATTACTCTCCCCTCCTGTCATTTTAACCAATCTGCTAGGTGTGAGGTGGTACCTCAGAGTTGTTTTGATTTGCATTTCTCTAATTATTAGAGATTTAGAACACTTTCTCATGTGCTTATTAATAGTTTTGATTTCTTTATTTGAAAATTGCCTATTCATATCTCTTGCCTATTTATCAATTGGGGAATGGCTTGATTTTTTGTACAATTGATTTAACTCTTTGTATATTTGAGTAATTAGACCTTTGCCAGAGTTTTTTGTTATAAAGATTTTTTCCCCCAGTTTGTTGTTTCTCTTCTGATTTTGGTTGCTTTGGTATTTTTTTTATAATTTTAAACATTTATTAATATTCATTTTTAACATGGTTACATGATTCATGCTCCTACTTTCCCCTTCACCCCCCTAATTCCCCCCACCCATGGCCGACACACATTTAAACTGGTTTTATCATGTGTCCTTGATCAAGACCTATTTCCAAATTGTTGGTAGTTGCATTGGTGTGGTAGTTTTCAGTCCACATCCTCAATCATGTCCACCCCAGCCCATGCATTCAAGCAGCTGTTTTTCTTATATGTTTCCTCTCGTGCAGTCCTTCCTCTGGATGTAGATAGCGTTCTTTACCATAAATCCCTCAGAATTGTCCTGGATTTTTGTATTGCTGCTGGTACAGATGCCCATTACATTCGATTTAACTATAGTATATCAGTCTCTGTGTACAATGTTCTTTTTTTTTTTTTTTTTTTTTTTGATCTCCACAGTTTTTTTTTAACATTTATTAATAATCATTTTTAACATGATTACATGTTTCATGCTCCTATTTTCCCCTTCACCCCCCACACTCCCCCCACCCATGGCCGACGCACTTTTCCACTGGTTTTGTCATGTGTCCTTGATCAAGACCAATTTCCCAATTGTTGGTGGTTGCATTGGTGTGGTAGTTTCGAGTCCACACCCTCAATCATGTCCGCCCCGACCCATGCATTCAAGCAGTTGCTTTTCTTATATGTTTCCTCTCCTGCAGTCCTTCCTCTGAATGTGGGTAGCATTCTTTACCATAAATCCCTCAGAATTGTCCTGGGTCATTGCATTGCTGCTGGTACAGAAGCCCATTACATTCAATTTTACCACAGTATATCAGTCTCTGTGTACAATGTTCTTTTGGCTCTGCTCCTTTCGCTCTGCATCAGATCCCGGAGGTCTCTCCAGTTCGCCTGGAACTCCTCCAGTTTATTATTCCTTTTAGCACAATAGTATTCCATCACCCGCATATACCACAGTTTGTTCAGCCATTCCCCAATTGAAGGACATACCCTCCTTTTCCAGTTTTTTGCCACCACAAAAAGCGCAGCTATAAATATTTTTGTACATGTCTGTTTATCTATGATCTCTTTGGGATACAATCCCAACAATGGTATGGCTGGGTCAAAGGTCAGGCATTCTTTTATAGCCCTTTGAGCATGATTCCAAATTGCCAGCCAGAATGGCTGGATCAGTTCACAACTCCACCAGCAATGCATTAATGTCCCAATTTTGCCACATCCC
>NC_058135.1:38197875-38208129 GCF_016433145.1 Gracilinanus agilis | reverse complement strand
GTTGATATGGTCAATTATGTGGATGGTTTTCCTAATGTTGAACCATCCTTGCATTCCTGGTATAAATCCCACCTGATCATGGTGGATGATCTTCTTAATTACATGCTGGAGTCTCTTTGCTAGTATTCTATTTAAGATTTTTGCATCTATGTTCATTAGGGAGATTGGTCTATAGTTTCCGTTTTCTGTTTTTGGTCTATCTGGCTTTGGAATCAGTACCATATTTGTGTCATAAAAGGAATTTGGTAGGACTCCTTCTTTGCTTATCATATCAAATAATTTGTATAGTATTGGGATTAGTTGCTCTTTGAATGTCTGATAGAATTCACCTGTGAATCCATCAGGCCCTGGCAATTTTTTCTTGGGGAGTTCTTTGATGGCTTGTTCAATTTCTTTTTCTGATATAGGATTATTTAGGTATTCTATTTCTTCTGCTTTTAATCTAGGCAGTTTGTATTTTTGTAAATATTCATCCATATCTCCTAAATTGTTATGTTTATTTCCATATAATTGGGCAAAATAATTTTTAATGATTGCCTTAATTTCCCCTTCATTAGAGGTGAGGTCTCCCTTTTCATCTTTAATACTGTCAATTTGGTTTTCTTCTTTTCTTTTTTTTATTAGATTGACCAGTACTTTGTCTATTTTATCTGTTTTTTCAAAGTACCAGCTTCTAGTCTTATTTATTAATTCAATAGTTCTTTTACTTTCAATTATATTGATTTCTCCCTTGATTTTTAGTATTTCTAATTTAATTTTCATCTGTGGATTTTTAATTTCCTCGCTTTCTAATTTTTTGAGTTGCATGCCCAATTCATTAATCTCTGCCCTTCTTAATTTGTTAATATATGCACTCAAGGATATAAATTTCCCCCTGAGTACTGCCTTGGCTGCATCCCACAGAGTTTGGTAGGATGTCTCATCATTGTCATTTTCTTCAATGAAATTGTTGATTGCTTCTTTGATTTCTTCTTTAAAAAATTGGTTTTGGAGAATCATATTATTTAATTTCCAATTAGTTTTTGATTTGCCTGTCCAGGTGCCCTTACTAATTATTATTTTTATTGCATTATGATCTGAGGTTACATTTATTATTTCTGCTCTTTTGCATTTGTTTGCAATGATTCTATGCCTTATACCATGGTTAGTCTTTGTGAATGTACCATGTGCAGCTGAAAAGAAGGTGTATTCCTTTTTGTCCCTATTTATTTTTCTCCACATATCAATTAAATCTAATTTTTCTAGGACTTCATTCACCTCTCTTACCTCTTTCTTATTTATTTTTTGGTTTGATTTATCTAGATCTGAAAGAGGAATATTTAGATCTCCCACTATTATGGTTTTACTATCTATTTCCTTCTTGAGTTCTGCCAGTTTATCCTTTATGAATTTGATGCTCTGCCACTTGGTGCATACATATAGAGCAGTGTTATTTCCTCATTGTTTATACTGCCTTTAATCAGGATGTAATGACCTTCCCTGTCTTTTTTAATCATATCTATTTTTACTTTGGTTTTGTCAGAAATCACAATAGCTACTCCTGCTTCTTTTTCTCATTTGACACCCAAAAGGTTTTGTTCAAGCCCTGAACCTTAAACTTGTGTATGTCCACCCGCCTCTTGTGTTTCTTGTATACTTCTTGTAGGTACTTCTTGATGCTCTCTTCCTCTCCTTCTTATAATATTATTTGTCCCCTCCCCATCCCATGCCCTCTTTTTGTGTCATAGATTATCCTATTTTTCTTATTCTCTCAAGTTTCTCTTGGTGTCCTCCTCCATTCACCCTCCTCTTTCCCACCCCCCATATCATCTTAGACCCTTCAGCACTCCACCCTCTCCCCATAAATCATTCTTCTGACCACTATAATAGTGAATACTTAATAGTGAATGCAGTTCACTACAGAGAATTATGCATAGCATTTCTCCACATAGGAATATAGATAATTAGATCTTACTGAGGCCCTGAAAAAGGCAAATTTAAAAATTATGAGGTTTCTTTCTTTCCCCTCTGTTTCTTATTTACCTTTTCATGTTTCTCTCGATTTTTGTGGTTGGATATCAAACTTTCCATTTAGCCCTGGTCTTTTCTGTGCAAATACCTGGAAATCTTCAATTTTGTTGAATTCCCATTCTTTCCCCTGGAAGTATATATTCAATTTTGATGGGTAGTTGATCCATGGTTGCAGGCCCAGCTCTCTTGCCTTTCTGAATATCATATTCCAAGCCTTGAGGTCTTTTAGCGTGGAGGCTGCCAGATCCTGTGTGATCCTGATTGGTGCTCCTTGATATCTGAATTGTCTCTTTCTGGCTTCTTTTAAGATTTTTTCTTTTACTTGGAAGCTCTTGAATTTCTCTATTATATTCCTGGGTGTTGACTTTTCTGGGTCGAGTGTCGAGGGTGATCTTTGGATCCTTTCAATGTCTATATTGCCCTCTTGTTGTAGAACTTCAGGGCAATTTTGCTGAATAATTTCTTTTAGTATGGAGTCCAAATTTCTATTAATTTCTGCTCTTTCAGGGAGACCAATGATTTTTAAATTGTCTCTTCTAGACAGGTTTTCTTGGTCTGTCACTTTCTCATTGAGATATTTTATGTTTCCTTCTATTTTTTCAGTCTTTTGGCTTTGTTTTATTTGTTCTTGTTGTCTTGAGAGATCATTAGTTTCTAATTGTTCAATTCTCGCCTTTAAGGACTGGTTTTCCTTTTCAATCTGGTCATTTCTGGTCTTCAGTTGACTTGCCTCACTTTCCAATTGTGAAATTCTGCCTTTTAAACTGTTATTTTCTTGCCTGATTTCCTTTTGAGCTGCTTCCCATTTCTCTGACCAAATCTTTTCCAACTTTCTCATCATCTCAATTTTGAACATTTCAAGAGCTTGTGACCGGTTTTGATTATCTTGGGATGGTTTGGATGTGATTGCTTGTTTTTTCTCCTCTTCTGATTGCTCAGTAGTCTGGTTTTTCTCTGTGTAAAAGTTGTCGAGTGTTAAAGATTTCTTCTTCTTCTTGTTAATCTTTCTCTCTTTCTTCTGCACTTCCTGGATCTTGGTAGCCATCATTAGCCCAGCAGCTTCTCAGCTTTATTCTCGGGGTCAGGGTCTGTCTGAGGTCTTTTGGCTCCTGAGGTCTGATGTCTGGTTTTTTCCAAGGTCAAGCCCCCTGGTGGACCCTCTTGCTTGATCTTCTGCAGGAGGCTCCTTTACAAGTCTCAGGTGCTGCTTCCACAGTCATATACCCGTCTGCACTGGTTCCCCACTCAGGGTTTGAGAGCCTTCGCTCCCACCTGTGTCCGCCTCCGCCCGCATCTCCACCCGAGCCTGAGCTCCGCATCTGCGCTCAGAGTCCGTGTGCGTTCCTCAGCTTTTTGGGGTCCTAAATCTTACTGCTCTCAGGAACAGGCCCTGGAGCTGCCAATGACTCTATGGGTGCCCCAAACGTGCTCTATTTCTTTTGACCTGCCTTCGGAGCTGCAGGTGGTGTGTGTGTGTGTGTGGGGGGGAAACAGGGGGTTGGTTGCTCAGCCCACGATTTAGTGAGAGCTGTTTCACCCCTTTATAGCATGGAAATGCACCGATTCCACGTACCTTCCACGCTGCACCCTGTTGTGGGGTCCCTCCATTCGACTGGGTTTGTTTTTATGCCCCCTTGAGAAGTCCTGTATCTTTCGGTCAGGAGAGGTTAAGCACTGCTTGTTACTCTGCCGCCATCTTAACCCGGAACCAGTTGCTTTGGTTTTGTTTGTACAAAACCTTTTCAATTTAATGTAATTGAAATTATTTATTTTATATTTTGTAATTTTTTTCTAACTCTTGTTTGGTTTTAAATTCTTTCCTTTCCCAGAGATCTGACAAGTATACTATTCTGTGTTCACCTAATTTGCTTATAGTTTCCCTCTTTATATTAAAGTCATTCATCCATTCTGAATTTATCTCATTGTAGGGTGTGAGATGCTGATCTAAACCTAATCTCTCCCATATTGTTTCCCAAATTTCCCAGCAGTTTTTGTCAAATAGTGGATTTTTGTCCCAAAATTTGGGCTCTTTGGGTTTATCATAGATTGTCTTGCTGATGTTACTTATCGCAAGTCTATTCCACTGATCCTTCCTTCTGTCTCTTAGCTAGTACCATATTATTTTGATGAGCACTACTTTATGATATAGTTTAATATCTGGTACTGCTAGGCCCCCTTCCTTCACATTTTTTTTATTATTTCCCTTGATATTCTTGATCTTCTGTTATTCCAAATGAACTTTGCTATAGTTTTTTTTTTTCTAATTCAGTAAAAAAGTTTTTTTGGTAGTTTGATAGGTATGGCACTAAATAAGTAAGTTAATTTGGGTAGAATGGTCATTTTTATTGTGTTAGCTTGCCTTACCCATGAGCACTCAATGTTTTTCCAATTGTTTAGATCTAGTTTTAATTGTTTGGAAAGTGTTTTGTAGTTGTGTTCATATAATTCCTGTGTTTGTTTTGGTAGATAGAGTCCTAAGTATTTTATATTGTTTAGGGTGATTTTAAATGGTGTTTCTCTTTCTACCTCTTGCTGCTCTAATGTGTTGGAAATATATAGAAATGTTGATGATTTATGTGCATTTATTTTGCATTCTGCAACTTTGCTAAAGTTGTTGATTATTTCTACTAGCTTTTTAGTTGATTCCCTAGGATTTTTTAAGTATATCATCATATCGTCTGCAAAGAATCATAGCTTAGTCTCCTCACTGCCTATTTTAATAACTTAAATTTCTTTTTCTTGTCTAATTGCTACTGCTAGTGTTTCTAGAACAATGTTAAATAATAGAGGTGATAATATGCATCCTTTTTCACTCCTGGTCTTATTGGGAAGGCTTCTAATTTATCCCCATTGCATATGATGCTTGTTGATGGTTTTAGATATATACTGTTTATCATTTTTAGGAAAGATCCTTCTATTCCTATACTTTCTAGTATTTTCAATAGGAATGTGTGTGTTGTATTTTGTCAAAGGCTTTTTTTGGCATCTATTAAGATAGTCATGTGATTTTTGTTTGTTAGCTTGTTGATATAGTCAATTATGTGGATGGTTTTCCTAATGTTGAACCATCCTTGCATTCCTGATATAAATCCCACCTGATTATGGTGGATAATTCTCTTGATCACTTGCTGGAGTCTTTTTGCTAGTATTCTGTTTAAGATTTTTGCATCTATGTTCATTAAGGATATTGGTCTGTAGTTTTCTTTCTCTCTTTTTGATCTACCTGGCTTTGGAATCAGTATCATATTTGTGTCATAAAAGGAATCATTTTGGCTTTTAATACTTTATTTTCTTGTTTTAATTCATGTCTTTCCTTTTTCAAATTATCTTTGGCCTCTCTTGCCTCTCTTGATTGCTTTTTGAGTTCCTGAAGTTCTTGAGTTAATTGAATTTTGAGATCTTCCAAAGCCTGTTTCCAATTTGCTGGAGCTTCCCAATCTTCTGTTTCATTTGCTGTTTTTTCTCTTCCTAGAAAGAAGCTGTCAATTGCAATTTCTTTTGTTTACTCATATTTTTTCCTTTTATGTTATACTCGTTTAAGCAAATGGATTTAGTGAGCTTTAATGAAAGATCTTCCCCTAGCTGGCAATGGGGGTTTGTAGTTACGTTCTCTGCAGTATATCGGGGAGGGGTGTTGGACTTTCCCTTACCTCTGAAGACTTCTTGTCTGTCCAATTGATGGGATTAAGCCTGAATTAGTCTGAATTGCTTAATGTGCCTAAAAGAGAGGGAGAGAGAGAGAGAGAGAGAGAGAGAGAGAGAGAGAGAGAGAGAGAGAAACTCTAGATACAGTGTTTTTGCTGAGTTATACAGCAGTAGGGGCCCCTTGCTCTGTCCTGCTGTTAGGCCTGGTTTTCTTTCCTCTTGAAATGCTCTGTTCTCTGTCTTAGTTGGTAAAGTATGTAGGTCTGAAGTTTTGCTCCATTTAAGCTGCCATCTTCTGAGTGTTTTTGCTGTATTTCTCTGGCTTTCTCCTCTAGCCACCTCCGTGATAACTGTGTTCAACTCCCCAAATCCAGCCTACAAGGCTCTCTTTCTGGCTGGTGTGCCCATGCCCCACCCCCCCTGATATTTCAGGGGCCATTGGAGACTCCGCACAGCCCATGGGGGAAGTGTCCTGGGATTCCCCTTCTATACCTTCAGACCCAACAGTTCAAGAATTGAAGCCTTTTTCTTGGCATATCTCTTGAGCTGTCCAGCAGTAGGATCCCCTGCTATGTCCTGTTGTTAGATTTGGTCCTCTTTCTTCTCGAAGTGCTTTGTTTTCTACCTTGGTGTGGAAAGGGTGCAGAGGTTTTAAGATTTGCTCTGTCTAAGCTACCATCTTCCCAGAATCCTCCTCTCAGTTTCTTAACTTCAGAATTATCCTTGATTCTTCCTTCTCTCCCACCTCCATATCTAAAGCTTGTCAGTTCTGCTTTTACAGCATTTTTGGCATCTTCTATTTCCACTTAAATAGATAACATTCTAATTTAAGCTCTTTTTACTTTCACCTGGACTATTTCAATATTCTACTGTCATTCTCTTTCTTGTATTTACCTTATTGAAACTAACTTCCATTAGCACTCTCAAAGCAGAAGCCCAGCCATGTCACTTGCCTGATCCTTCACTGACTTCCCTTGCTACTAATTTCCTATTCTGCTACCATTTAAACCCTTTCTCAGTGTAGCTCTAATGTATCTTTCCTTATTCACTTTTCATTCCATCCCTTCATATATTCTGCGCTCTAGCCGAACTGTTCTGCTTGCCTTTCTGTACGTGATATTACATCTCTTGTGTACATATCTTTGCTCCTCCATGCCCAGAATGCACTTCTTCCTTACCTTTATTTCTTGGAATCCTTCTCTCTTTTCAATATTCTACTCCTATAGGAGTCCTTTTCTGATTCCCCTACTTGTTAATGCTTTTGCTTTATCCTTACATTGCTTTTATTATTTTTAATTATTCTTAGTGTGATTTTATAGGTATAGGGAATTCCTTAGGTGAAGAAGCTCCCTTTTCAGTACATTCTAGCACCTAGAATATTTTATACTTACTCTTCATAGATTTTAAATTTACTTGTGTTTGTTTATAATGTCAAGTCCAGTCCAGAAGCATTTATTAAACTGTTACTTTGTGCCAGGCACTGTGCTAAGTGCTGAAATTACAAAGAAGGCAAAAAACATCCCTGTGCCCATGGAGATTGTGTTATTAGAGGAAGACAACATGCAAACTGATATGTTCAGACAAGATATAAACAGGATAAATTAGAAGTTGTCTCAGAGGAATGTGATTCCCTTCCTTTTCCTTCTCCTTCCCTCAACATAGCCTAGAATAATTTAAGTCCCTTGAGGGTAGTAGAGACATTAAGTTTCAGAATCCTTGGGCTAGCCCAGTCCAAGCTTGATGAATACCTATATGTAAATAGCCCAGTTTTCCTTGATGCTCTATACATTCATACCGGCATTACTTATAATTGGCTGAGATAATGCTGACCCATGACACTGTGTTCTATTTGAGTGGAAAATGGATTTGATCAGACATTGGAGGAATTGAGAAGACTTTTGTGTGGTGGTCTCATAGCTCCATAGAATGACAAGACATGTCAGAAAATCAATCCAAACAATGTCTTTGACTTTGAGGACTTGCAAACCTAAACACTGTTAAGGGTGGGCTCCTATCATTAGATCTATGGCCACAAACTCATTTGTTTACAATGTTCCACGTAAAAGGAGAAAAAAAACCCAAACCAGACATAACAAAGACTCACAGGGCATGGCCTCAGTGAGAGAGGTCCCACAGTCACTTCTTGACTTAAAGACCCCCAGAAAATAGCTTTTCTCACTCCAACTCCACTTCCCCCATGTGGGCCAGTTAACTTTTTATGCCCCTTCAGTTCTAGCTCAGCAATGCATGCTTCAAAATACTTTTTGAAAAAAGCATTAGAAAGAGCATATTTGTATATTCTCTTAAGAACTAGGCTCTTAATGATTAGTCTCTGTTACAAAAGGAGGGAACTATTTTCATTTTTATCTTTTTATTCCCATTTGAGTCTTCCTGGTACCTAGCAGGGTGCCTTGAATAGCCTATCACATCCTAATTTTTTTTTCTAGAATCATTCAGCAAGTTTTCATTAAGTGACTAATATGTGCAAGACATTGTGTAGGATAAAAATGAAACAATCCCTGTAAAGGAACTTGAAGAAAGAATTTGTTAGAGGTTTCTGTGTTGTCTGCAAGCTTTTGCCCACCTTTCTTTCTTCCTCCTGAACCATATTTGCCATGTTCCATTGACCCATCAACCATTATTCTCTGATTCTGATCAGTTGATCAATTCCAAATACAGCTAACGGATTTCAGCAAAACATTTGACAAAAACTCCAGTGGGCTAGATAGCAGTATGAAGTAGATCATTTTTGTTAGCATTCTGTCATTTCATCACCTTATTTACCCTGGATAAAGAAAGAAAATGAGACTACAATGACACAATCTATTCTTGATGAAGCTATGAGGGGGTCTAAATAATCACTGCTTCCTTTTTCTTCTTCCTCGTCCCATCTTCAATACATTTTCCCAGCATTAAAAGAAAGGAAGTTTATTTTCCAAATACAGTGCCATATTTATAGAAACAATTCTCTACTGTCTTTTCAAAGAAGTATTTGCTAACATATTTATCTTTAGAGACTCAATGAGTAAGCATAACATTCAAATAAAATAAAGTACAATAATGAATATATATGAAATCATTATATAGTTAAGTTAATCAAAAGAGTCTAATAGTGACAGCTTGGGGTGGGGGTGTGGTGGTACAGAGAGAAGATTAGAACTATACTAATTATTCTTGAGAAGTGATATGGTCTGATGCCATGTCAATGAAACTGGTTAAGCAATTTTATACTCTATGAAATACTGCTTACATTTCAACCCATGGTAACCAATTTTCAAAATATTCATTTGCTACTTACTTTTTGAATATCCAATAAAATATTTCTACTTTACGATCCATTAAAAAAAGATGAAAAAATTAAGTAAAATTGTGAAAGACATTTGCTGGAAGTAATAAATAATTTACCTCCAATTTTCACAGACTGAAAATTAAACTGGCAACTACTGAAAAAGTTATTAAAATTATGGTGACTAAAGATATTTTGAAATCAAGTACTGGTATTTAATACTTACCATAACTTTCAAAAAGTTAATTTTATGAACAATAAGGAGTATAGATTGTTATAAAAGGATTTTGTATTCGTTCATGTTTCAACAAGTTTTTGATATATAAATTTTCATCCTACAGATCTTTGTGTTTTGCTTACCATCATGCCACCAAATGGTTTAAATATATAGTCATATATGTTAGACTAATATAAGTACATCTTAATATGCATATGGAGTTTGAACAAATATTACAGATAGCAAAATTATAAATGTCAAAGGACTTATTATGTTTTTTGTGTTTTTTATTTTTTTATTAGACATTTATTAATATTCATTTTTAATCTGTTTACATACTTTATGCCCCTACTTTCCCCTTCACCCCCCGGTCTCCCCCCACGCATGGCCAACGAACATTTCCACTGGTTGTAACATGTGTCCTTGTTCAGGGTCTATTTCCCATTCATATCCACCTCAGCCCATACATTCAAGCAATTGTTTATCTTATATGTTTCCTCTCCTGCAGTCCTTCCTCTGAATGTGGGTAGCATCTTTACCATAAATCCCTCAGAGCTGTCTTGTGTCATTGCAGTGCTGCTGGTGCAGGAGCCCATTACATTTGATTTTACCATAGTATATCAGTCTCTGTGTACAATGTTCTTCTGGCTCTGCTCCTTTTGCTCTGCATCACTTCCTGGAGGTCTCTCCAATTTGCATGGAATTCCTCCAGTTTATTATTCCTTTTAGCATAATAGTATTCCATCACCCGCATATACCACAATTTGTTCAGCCATTCCCCAATTGAAGGACATACCCTCATTTTCCAGTTTTTTGCCACTACAAAAAGCGCAGCTATAAATATTTTCGTACAAGTCTGTTTATCTATGTTCTGTTTGGGGTACAAACCCAGCAATGGTATGGCTGGATCAAAGGGCAGGCAGTCTTTTATAGCCCTTTGGGCATAGTTCCAAATTGCCAGCCAGAATGGCCGGATCATTTCACAACTCCACCAGCAATGCATCAATGTCCCGATTTTGCCACATCCCCTCCAACATTCATTACTCTCCCCTTCTTTCATTTTAGCCAATCTGCTAGGTGTGAGGTGATACCTCAG
>NC_058135.1:38173395-38192875 GCF_016433145.1 Gracilinanus agilis | reverse complement strand
CATGTGCAGCTGAAAAGAAGGTGTATTCCTTTTTGTCCCTATTTATTTTTCTCCACATATCAATTAAATCTAATTTTTCTAGGACTTCATTCATCTCTCTTACCTCTTTCTTATTCATTTTTTGGTTTGATTTATCTGGATCTGAAAGAGGAATATTTAGATCTCCCACTATTATGGTTTTACTATCTATTTCCTTCTTGAGCTCTGCCAGTTTCTCCTTTATGAATTTGGTTGCTATACCACTTGGTACATATATATTGAGCAGTGTTATTTCCTCATTGTTTATACTGCCTTTAATCAGGATGTAATGACCTTCCCTGTCTTTTTTAATCATATCTATTTTTACTTTGGCTTTGTCAGAAATCATAATAGCCACTCCTGCCTTCTTTTTCTCATTTGATGCCCAAAAGATTTTGCTCATATTCTTAACCTTGAACTTGTGTGTGTCTACCCGCCTAATATGTGTTTCTTTTAGTCAACCTATGGTAGGATTTTGGTTTCTGATCCACTCTGCTATTTGCTTCTGTTTTATGAGTGAATTCATCCCGTTCACATTCAGAGTTACAATTGTTAGTTGTGTATTCACTGACATTTTTGTATCCTCCCCTAGACCCACTCCTTCTTATTACACTATTTTCTTTTACACCAGTGGTTTGCTTTGAGCCAGTATCCCTTATCCCCTCCCTTGATTGACTTCCCTTTCTGTCCCCTCCCTTGTTGTTCCCCTCTTTTAGTTTTTTTAAAGACCAAATGAATACTCTCCCCTCTATTCTCCCCTCCCTTTTTTGGCCTCCCCACTCCCCTGCTCCCTTTGGTTTATCCCTTCTGACTTTCTCAGTAGGGTTAGATAGAGATTTTTATCCCGATGGATAATAAAGCTACTCTTCCTTCTCCGGGTTGATTACACTGAGAGTAAGGTTTGATTATGCTCTCTTCCTCTCCTTCTTATGATATTATTCATCCCCTCCCCTTCCCATGCCCTCTTTGTGTGTAATAGAATATCTTATTTTTCTTATTTACTCGGATTTTTCTTGGTGTCCCCTACTATTCCACCCTCTTTCCCACCCCCCATGTCTTCTTAGACCATTTAGTATCCTGTCCTCTCCCTATGAATTATTCTTCTGGTTGCTATAATAGTGAATATTATAATAGTGTATAGAGTTCACTACAGAGAATTATACATAGCATTTCTCCACCTAGTAATACAGATAATTAGATCTTATTTATGCCCTTAAAGAGTCAAGCTTAAAAGACTAAGAGTTTTCTTTCTTTTCCCTCTGTTTCTTATTTACCTTTTCATCTTTCTCTTGATATTTGTGGTTGAGTGTCAAACTTTCAATTTAGTCCCGGTCTCTTTTGTGCAAAAACTTGGAATTCTTCAATTTTGTTGAATGCCCATACTTTCCCCTGGAAGTATATGGTTAGTTTCGCTGGGTAGTTGATTCGTGGCTGAAGGCCCAGCTCTCTTGCCTTTCTGAATATTGTATTCCAAGCCTTGCGGTCTTTTAGTGTTGAGGCTGCCAGATCCTGTGTGATCCTTATTGGTGCTCCTTGATATTTGAATTGTCTCTTTCTGGCTTCTTGTAAGATTTTTTCTTTAACTTGAAAGCTCTTCAATTTCGCTATTATATTTCTGGGTGTTGACTTTTCTGGGTCCAGTGTAGGGGGTGTTCTATGGATCCTTTCAATGTCTATATTGCCCTCTTGTTGTAGAACTTCAGGGCAATTTTGCTGAATAATTTCTTTAATTATGGAGTCCAAGTTTCTATTAATTTCTGCCTTTTCTGGAAGACCAATGATTCTCGAGTTGTCTCTTCTAGACCAGTTTTCTTCGTCTGTCAGTCTCTTATTGAGATATTTTATGTTTCCTTCTATTTTATCTGTCTTTTGACTTTGTTTTATTTGTTCTTGTTGTCTTTAGAGATCATTGGTTTCTAAATGTTCGATTCTAGCCTTTAAGGACTGGTTTTCGGCTTTAATGTTTTGGTTTTCAGCTTTAATGTTTTGGTTTTCAGCTATAATTTTTTGGTTTTCCTTTTCAATCTGGTCATTTTTGGTCTTCAGTTGTCTTCTCTCACTTTCCAGTTGCAAAATTCTGCCTTTTAAACTGTTATTTTCTTGCCAGATTTCTTCCATCTTCCTCAGCATTTCATTTTTAAACTCTTCCATAGCTTGTGACCAGCTTTCATTTTTTGGGGGAGTTTGGATTTTTGTTTTCCCTCCTCTGTTGTCTGGATTTTCTCTGTTTAGAAGTTGTCCAGTGTTCCAGAGTTTCTCTTGATAGTCTTTTTCTTCTGGACTTCCTTATTGCTGGCCATTGTTAGCCCTGCCCCTTTTCAGGTTTGTCTTTGCACTCAGGGTCTGCCTGCGCCTTGCAAGCTCCCGGGGGCTCCGGTCTCCTTGTCCTCGGGGTCAGGTCTCCTGGTAGTTCCCGGTCTGCTCCTCTGCCCGAGGTTCCTTCAGCAGCCTTTGGGGCTGCTTCCACTGCCTCGCTGGGTCTGCATGGGGTCCTCACTGGAGGTCCAAGCCTGGGCTGGAGATCGTTATTCAAGCCTAGGGTGCTGCCTTTGCCTGTGCAGATGCTCTTAGGGCACTGCCTTCACCCACACAGAAGCTAGGGAAAGTCTGTGGGCTGGAGATCTTTATTCCCACCTGAGGCGATGCCCTCAGTGCTTGGGAAAGGCTGTGTTTTAGAGGCCTTTGTTCGGGCCCCAAGGCAGTGCCTTCACCCACGTGGAAGGGGGAAAGTCAGTGTGTGCCCCCAGCCACCTGTGGTCCCTCATCTTGCAGCACACAGGTACAAGCCCCGGGGCTGCTGGTGATTATCTGGTTGCCCCAGTCCTGTTTTCACACTTGTGCGTTGGCGTTGTGCGAGGTGTGGGGGTGGGGGAGGGGCTTCTTCCTCTCGCGTTTTAGTGAGAGCTGTTTCACCCCTTTATAGCGTGGAAATGCCCCGATTCCACATACCTTCAATGCTGCGCCCTGTTGTGGGGTTCCTTCATTCCTCTGGACTCGTTTTTATTTCCCCTTGAGGAGTCCTGTATGCTTTGGTCAGGAGAGATCGAGCAGCTGCTCCTTACTCTGCCGCCATCTTAACTGGAAGTCGACTTATTATGTTTTGAAAGAGATAGGCTATCATTTCAAGAAACATACACACATATACAAATACACACAAATGAATTCATTATTATACTGGAATACACCATTTTTGTTGCTGCTTTTTTATGAGTCAGAGTCAACAAATACTATATGTATTAACAGAATAAATTCTCTCTAACAAAGTGGAATCTTAGGATTTTACAGAAAAAGGGGTCTTTACGTTTCATCTAGTTAAATCACCCTGCCACTACAAGGATACATCTATATATACATAAATATATTTCTGTATCTCTATAGTCCGGCACAATGATCACAGCATGTATTTAACAAATATTTGTTGAATGAAGTGATTTGTTCAATTCAAGGCAAAATGTTCTTAGGTTCTTGACTGTATTGGTTTCAGAGAATCTTAGGTTGATAAATATTTGATTTAGAAGGTGGAACAACCTCTTCCTCTTTAACCCTCTAACTTTGTAGATTCTTCATAATCATAACCTTCTCTAGACACAATTTGGTTTCTCTTAAAAAAAATAGGAACCTTAGGACTAATTAAAATATTCTACACGTGACTTGGTCTATTCATTCTATACTAACTTATTTTTATTGATTTGTACAATTGGATAATAATTCCTCATTGGAAAGATCTAAATTCCTTTATTGCCCATCTTAGAGAGAAAAAAATTAAGAAATATTCTTAACTAAACTAATCGTTCTTTAATCACAGATATGTTTGGACTTAGAATTATGTTTTGCTTGAATCAGTGATTTCCAAATGTGTTCCTTGTTTCCACAATGTGGAGTTCTGTATTCTTTAAAAGGTGTTCTTAAAATAAACTGTGATCACAGAGAACATACACATGCTATCTTCATCATCTAGAAACTCTTGGTCTAACAAAATAATGGTAAATTTTTATGGAGAATGAGAGATCATAGATTTTGAGCAGGATGGGATTTTATAGGTCACTGAGTTACATTCTCTAATTTTATAGATGAAGAACCTGAGGTACAGAGCAGTCACATGGCTTGTCCAGAATCACACAGCTAGCAAATGTTTGATGTAGGATATTAATAGAGTTCTTTCTGACTTCAAGTCCATAATTTTGTTCTTGACACCAATTTTTAAAAAAAAGCAATGTAGAAGAATTTCCCATTCTTGGAAAGTATGGGGAAAATATGTTAGGTCATTGGAATAAATATTACTGCTTCAGGTATTCCAGATAGCATTTCCTTTCATCCCTCACACCTAGCACAGACTCATTAAAAAGTTTTTCTCAACATATTTTTTACATAACTTACATTTCCCTGTATCTCTCTCTTCCCATCCTTACCAGAGTAGTTGTCCCTTATAACAAAGAATAAAGCAATAACAGCATCAACAATGACAGCAACAACAAAAAAGCAGTTTAGCAGTCCCACCTTGTATGCACACCCCTAGATTCCTACCTTTGCAAAGAGGGTAAGCATATTCCTTCTCATAACTGTTCTGTGAGGCCATGTTTGGGCATTATAATTATACACCATTCAATTTCAATTTTTGCTGCTTTATCTATTTACATAATTTCAGTTATTGGGTAGATTTTTCTGGTTCTCTTTCTTCTATCGGTCTTTCCATGCTTCTCTGAATTAATGGTATTCATTATTTCTTCAATGCAATTATATTCTGTTACAGTCATGTATCACAGTTTGTTTAGCCATTCCTTAATTGATATGTGCCTATTGCACATTGTTTCCATTGCTTCTAGCACAGAATCTTCCACATAGATAATTGCTGACAGATTATCACTTCCTTTATTGGTAAAAGAGTTACATGCTGAGAATAATTATAAATAGAGTAAATAAGAAAAGTCCTTGGACAGCAAAATGAAAGGTTTATTGGAAAGGCTATATTGAAGCATGGTACTCTTCTAGTACAAAATTTTCACCATATTCTCATCGCCTATCTAATAAAGCAAAACTTCCCTGATCCCATCATTTAAAGTTCTCCAAAATTGGGTTCTAACCTAACTTTCCAATCTTAATTCACTCCTTTTTTCATCTTTGTGTTTTTGCTTATAATGTCTTCCATGCACAGAATGAATTCCCTTCTACTTTTCTTCCTTCTTTTAAAAACCTATTTCAGGTACCATCATTGTATATTAACATTTACAGTGTAATCCCATACCCAAGTATCACGCACCCCCCTCCACATCTCTTATTTCCTTCTTCTTCTATTTCTGTCTTGCGTAACTGAATTTATGTATATATGTATATATTCAGTGAGGTTCAAGTATTGCCCACTACCCAGCCATGTTCACATACCCTGTAGATTCACTTCTTTGTATGCTTCTTTTATGTGAGAAAAATTTTCTCCATTCTATATCTCCCTTCCTCCTTTTCCCAGTGTATCCCTCTTTCTCATGCCTTCTTTTTGGGGGGATTATGCTACATAATTAACTCACACTCATACCTTCTATCTGTGTAAACTCCTTCTAGCTGCCCAAATAATGATAAGGTTTGGGGGAATTACATATTACATCTTCCCAAATGGGATTATACTCAGTTTTTATGGGTGTTTTATTGGTTGCAATCCTAGCTCCTTTGCTTTTGGAAATATTATCTTATCCTTTAATGTGGTATATGATAGATCTTTTGCCTTTCTAATTGTGGCTCCATGGTATTTGAATTGTTTCTTTCTGACTACTTGCAATATTTTTCCTTGACCCAGGAGCTCTGGAATTTGGCTATAATATTTCTGGGAGTTTTCATTTTGGGATCTCTTTCAGGAGGTAACTTGTGAATTCTTTCATTTTCTAATTTGTGTTCTGAATCTAAAATATCAAAGCAATTTTCCTTGACAATTTCTTAAAATATGTGTGATCATAGCTTTCAGGTAGTCTGGAGTAGTTAGAGAGCACAGTGGAGTTCAAATCTGAGTTCAAACATTTAACTAATTGTGTGACTCTGGGCAAGTCCCTGAACTCTGTTTTCTTCAGTCTCCTTATCTGTAAAGTGAGCCACATAAGGAAATGGCAAACTATTCTAGAATCTTTGCCAAGAAAACCCCAAATGGAATCACAAAGTGTTGGACATGAATGAAAAATGACTGAAGAAAAACAACAATTCAGGTAGTCCTATAATTCCTAAATTATTTCTCTTGATTTATTCTTCAGGTCAGTTGTTTTTATGATGAAATATTTCACATTTTCTTCTATTTTTCATTCTTTTGGCTTTATTTTATTATTTTTTGATGTCTCATAGAGTCATTAGCTTCCACTTGCACAATGCTAATTTTTAATGCATACTTTTATATTTCTTTTTCCCATTTGGTCAATTCTGCTTTTTAAGAAGTTTTTTCTTCATTGAGTTTTTGTATCTCCTTTTCCACTTGACCATGTCTGCTTTGAAGGTATTATTTTCTTTAATATATTTAATTTCTTTTACCAAACTGTAAATTATCATTTCACAATTTTCTTATATTTTTTCTTTCCCCAATTTTCTCTCTATGATTCCTTTACTTTAACTCTTCCCAGAATTCTTGTTGTGTTTGGATCCAATTAGCATTTTTCTTTGAGTGTTTTTTGGTATCTATTTCCACATCGTTGTCTTCTGAGTTTATATCTTAGTCTACCCTGCCACTGCAGTAACTTTTTATTGCCAAATGATCTTTTTGTTGTTTGCCTATTTTCCACTCCATTTCTTGACTTTGAACTTCATGTTCATTTTGGGTTCTGCTCAACATGGGATGGGGAAGAACTTTCTCAAGATTCAGGTTTTTTGTCCTGCTTTTTTCAGAGCTAATTATAAGGGGTTCTGCAAGTTTTTTAACCTCCTAAGGTGATATATTCCTGGGAGAGATGTGTTCACTGATCTCCTGTTCTGTGCTCTGGTCTTTACCAAGGAAGGATCCTTGGTTTCCTATAGCCACAAGAAATAGTGATCCTCTATGCTTTAGAACTATGACCAGGGCTCCTACTTCCTTGTGACCAAACGCACTCCTTTCTGCCCTAGAACTGCACCCCAGAACTTGTTTTGGGGAATAGAGTTGCTAGCCAGCACCAGTTGTACCTAAAGCAAGAAAAGGATTCCCTGTTTAACCAGTTGTTCAACTCTCTTACTGTGTATCTGGGTTGAAAGATCCCAAAGCTACTGCTGCTACAGTAACTGCCATTGCTGCAACCTCATATGTGGTCTCCAAGCAGACCTCCTCCAGTGTCACAGACTTTTCCTAATGACCTCTTAAGTTTTTCTAGATTGAAAAAATGACTTACTGCAACCATTTTTGGCTCTGCTGCTCCACCATTTGATTTGAGGTATGATTTTAAGGTTTTTGTAGGTAAATGTTGATAGAGTTCAGCTGGGTGGTTACTTTCAGTCCATCAACTTATCCATTACCTCTCAATGATTTTCCCCCACTTCCACTTCTGGAGTGAAAACTTTTAAGATCCATTGAGGCCTATCTCTTATTCTTCTCTAATGGAGTATCTACAGGTACTGGATAGAAAGATGGAGATCATCCACTCTCCACTCCACAAAAATTTTGTTTATTTTCCTATCTAACTAAGTGGGCCTGTTATTTTTTAGGGTCTCTATCATAAACTCAAAATCCAAAAGTAACTGAGCAAAGAAAAAAATGTTTTACCTGTTTACATCTGGTTCCTTCCCTCCCCCTACCACAAATAGTATAATGAGATATGGGTTGCTGATAATGGGAGATAGAGGAAGATGTGGAAAGAGGAAACTGATGACAGATATGCTGAAGTGTTATACCAACTTCCTGGCTGACTTCACAGTGTTGCTTAGCATCAGTTCTGTTTACTTCTGATGAGGCAGGGGTAGAAAAAAATATGCCAGGAGATATGTTTGTCATATGGTTGAAAACTGGAACCAGTTCTGCTTCTTGAATTTTGAAAGTTTATTTTTCCCTTCAAAACATGGCTAACTTCAAATAAAGGAGAGTGATTTCCAGAAGATAGGCTAATCAAGATATTACTGTTGTAACTAAATAAGATCATCACATTTCAGAGTGGAACACTAGTGAAAAATAATTATTAGTCCATAATTTTTGCCCATTTCCATACTATTTATCCTAGTAAATAAAAAAAAAAACTTAAAGAAGAATTTTATGGATTTCTCAATTTTCCTTGTATTTTGATTACTATCTTTCTTTTCCCCTTTGTTTTCTCTCTTCAAAAAAGATTGAATTTCTCTACCTCTGAAATGATTTATTTTTCCTTGTGTCATCAAAAGAAATCAAATGAAAATATTTTAGTGACCTCTAAAATCTCTTTCCTAAATTTTAATCTTGTTTTTACTGACAGTTTCATAGGTATAAACAGTTTTTTTTTGGTCTAGGGAAGTCTGAGTCAGTTAACATGCATTTGTTAAGTGCTTATCATGTGCCAGACCTTGGGCTAGACCATTCTGTTGGAAATCAATAACCAGTTTCATTAATAATAACATGTTTCTATGGTAGAAAGTTTTATTTATCCTGGAATCTCATCATGAACTTAGCTTACTATTGTTATTAAATTTGATGTATTTTTTTGAAACTTCAGTTAATTGCCACATCAACACAATACGGTGGGCACCTTGCTCACATAGCTTCATAATCTATTATCAAAATATAATAAAGACAAACAACCAAAAAGAAGTTTCATAGTCTACTGATAGGGAAAAAATGTTACATTGATCCTATAGGAAGTATTTGGGGAGCCAAGGTAGGCACAGAGTACAGTTTTCGTTGATTCTTTTCAACTATATATGAGAAGAGTTCTTAGTCTATTAATATTAAATAAGCTTGATGTCTCCCTACCTCAATACGTATTTATGTGAATATGAATAGTCTTAGAGAAATTATATTCTTATTTTAAAACAACATATAACATTGGGAATTAGGTATAGTTGACTCTTAGTTATTCATATCTGAAATTTTATTCTGTGGGTTATTTGTGAGAATTTTTTAAATTTCACATTTTTCTATTTCTCCTAGGAATTGTGCTTCAGGGCTTTTTTAGATACTAGGGAATATGTACATATTTAAAAAATGTTAGCAAACTAATAATAATTAGAACCATAAACTTACAAAATTTGCATATATATTCTAAAACCAAATAGAATTACTTTTGAATTATCTATTATATCTGAATATGCCTTGAGTTTTTCTCATCTCAGTGCCTTTAGTACTCTTCTGGGTCATTCAAATCTTACTTCTTTATTAAGACCCAGATCAAATTCTAACTCTTCTAAGAAACCTTGCTTTGATCATGCTAATATGATTTTCTTTTTCCTCTTCACAATCTTTTCTCTGCTGGGACTAACTGAGGCTGGTCTGGATTGAAATGAAAGGAGACACTTGTAGCTCATGGAACATTAAGAAAATGAAGTGTGCTTAGCAATTACATGGAAATGATATTAAGTAAGGATATCACATTCATTCATGTGGGCATAGTTTCTTTGCCTCCACATTTACCACGGTGGCATGCATGGTCAAAAGGTTGTATTAGGCCTGGAGAGCCCCTAATTCCTCTGGCACTGGGCTTTTATACAAAGGTGTCTCGAAAGCTATGCCAATAGTTCAAGCCTTAGTTCCTAAACTAATTAAGTGTCAAAACTGGTTTTATTGCTATGTAAGAGAGAAAAAAAGCCTAGCCCATGGATTTTTCTTCTACCATAGTCCCCACCCTTTGGTGGGAAGGCCTTAAGAGCCTTGTAGGGTACCCACCACCACTTCAATAGTTAATAGTATTGGAAAACTCTGATTTGAGGGCTCTGAGAAGCCTTGCCTCAGTGGAAATGAATCTTAATGTAGGTAAAAGAAAATCAGAAAGAAAAGCAAAATAAAATAAGGAACATAATGAACCTTTCAAAGAGCACAGTCCAAGTGGAGGTGGGAGGCAGGGAAGGTGTGATGTCAGGAGAAGTGCACAGAGGGTCTCCAGATGTAAAGGGATAATGATGAGCTAAAGGTCTAAAATCCAGATGTGAGGTGATGAGAGTTTGCACCAGGCTGTTGCCAGTGTCAAAGGACTTGGCAACAGAGTGGCTTTGAGGTGGGGATGGGGGGGCCAAGGAGGGAGAGGGAGGGAAAGGGAAGTGAGGATAATACCCTGGTGGTGTACCTGGCAGACTGTGAAGATTGATGTATCTTCAACAATGATATGGAATTTAGGAAAAAAGAAATATATAGGGGGAAAGATAATGAGTTTGGATTTGGACTTGGTAAGTTTAAGATATCTAGGTACATCCAGAATGAAGTTTCCCAATAGATAGCTTCACCTCTGTGTGGTTAGAAAGTAAGGCATCTTCCTACAATTTTACCTTTTGTTCCCCCAAGACTGCTTGTTCCCTTGTCCACTGACCACTCGATAGTTTAGTGATAGGAGTGTAGAGGGACCTCCCCATTTCTAGATTACAGCAAAGAAATAGTTTTTATTTCCTCTATTAATGCCTATGAATTTCCCTTTCTGTTGGGTCTTCGTGTCTCTCCTACTGTCCTTTGCTGGAGCTGTGCTTGTCCTAACAAGTACACATTCCTTTTTTCCTCTTTGATTTATTTAATCTTATTAACAAAGAAATTCCACTTGTTTCTAGTTAGGTATAGCTGAGGGATCCAGGAATTTCTACCTCTCAAACTCAAGGCTTCTTCCATGGTTAAGGATGGCCACACTCATCTCTGTTTAGACAGAGAGGGAAAAAAGCAAAAAAAAAATATATACAAATCTTAGGTTCATCTAAGCCACTATACATGCTCTAGCTGCCATGTGTAATTAGTCTTTGTTTCTGCTAGGGTGGATAAAAGGACCTTGGGCCCTCACCAAATCACTGTGGTGGAAGTCTCAGAAAGAGAAAGTTATATACCCCATGTTTAGGAGTGAAATTAGAACATATCTTTCCTTCAATTTGGTCATACTCACCCCTCATCCTTAGCAAATTAATGGTTGTATTTGCCATATCTTTCTGTATATTCAGTTTTGGACATTTTTCTAGGTTTATGGGGCAATTAAAAACATTATCCTTTCCAGATGTTCAGCTAGTACTTGTATTAAAGTCTCAAAATTCATATGATACAGTTCTTAAGGACCTCCTAAAAATAATATTATGTCCCAAGCAGTCTATTTAGTACAGATCTTAGAAAGTTCCACAATGAGCAGTGAGAGCTTGGGGCCTTTGATAACTGTGGGCTTTGAGATCACAGTCATCCACAAATGGAAAGTTTTCCAAATTGAAATGATATTTTATAGTATTTTTCACAGAGAAGATTCATGAATGTCTCTCACTGATGAATTCATGGGAACCATTTACTTGCTAATTTGCTCCCACACCTCCTAGCCAGTGGAATCCTTCATACTGTTCCTCTGAGAAAGACTTATGATATGCAACTAGAAGCCTGGCTGGAAACTTAGCATCCACAATATGGGCAAGGCATATCAGGGCATTTAATAATCTAAGGGACCCTCTTTCCACCTCTTACACTATGAGGTCAGCCATGAGGTCATTCTAAACCAGCTTGCTATGTATTGCAAATTTTCTACGTCAGATCTAGTTCAGGCTGATCTGGTATTTTCAGCTCAGTATTGTAACTAAACTTTTAGCAAAAATAAATCTTTTTAGCAAGCACATGGAAAGGACTTTTGACAAGGATATGTGTGGGTACAGCTTCCTTGCCTCTGCATTTGCAATGGGAATGTACCTGACCAGCAAGGTATGACATGACCTTGCTCCTTGTCCTGGCTTAGGTGAACAAGAAACTATATAAGTAGTTTGAGCATAGAGAATGATTTTATTTCATTTTAGGAAAAAAATTATTTCAGTGTCTGTGGAGATATTGTTCCTACCATAGACTTTTGTCACACTTATAGTTTGTAATGTTGACTGAGTACTTTTTATGTGGTATTTTATACTGTTAGTTATCTTTTTCATATATGAATATGTATGTGTATTTTGCTTTAATAAAAATAAGATAAAATCTACTTTGAAGCTATTTTTTAGTGTATAGAACAGGAGAAGCAACACTGTCTATTATTTATGCAAGACATTTTATAAATGTTAGTTAAATTGAGTTGATTTGAATTAAGGTTTTTTTTGCATTTTTTTCTTTCTCAATACTAGAGAGCAAAATTGTTTGACCTATATTTTCTTTATAAGTAGAAAAATTACCTTAAATTTCAATTCGTATTTGACCTTCACTTCTTTATATTTGCATTACCAATCATTTGTTCTCATTTCGTTTCTCAGATGGAGTTTGTCATTGTAGAATCATGTTTTTTTAATCCTTCTTTTTTTGATATGCAGACTACATATTTGCTTTTACAATTCCTATTTCTTTTCTAAGACATTCAAGAACATCTGCTGTGGTTCTATGCTCTTGGGAATCTACAAGATTCTGTGTCTCATCTGGTTTTGATTCATTTTTTAAAATTACAATATTTATCCTTAGATTTCCAAACTCATTTAGCTTATATGGAGGGTTTTATTTCATTCTGTTATTCATATCTTCTGGGTTAGTTTATCAGCTTATGTTCAGTGTCCTTCCAATTATCTTTGATAATGTCCTTTTTGGCTATATTTCCCTACTGTTCACTTTTTGACTCCTTCTCATTTGATTGGGCCTACTCAAAGCTGGAAAGATATCACCTAATGATGACTCCCCAAATTAGAGTTTCTGGGAAAAAATAGCCATTTTTGATGAAAAAATTGATCCATGCATACAAAATATAATTGCTGGTTCATTTTAACTTATGTCAGTTCATAAAAGTCCATCAAAAAAGTTATAATTGTATTCCAATTGCTTTCTCATTTTCTTTCAGAACTCTTGAGGTTTCTGTGAGTTTGAATGAAGGAAAATCTGTTCTCTACAGCTCATTGACAGTCACAGCTACACAATGTGTAAGTAAATAAGAGAATATTGTAGAGGTTACATTTTGGGATCTGAATATTATGCTAAATTCATCAAGTTCTGGCACATTTCAAAGCCAACTAAATTAGATGTAAAATTACTCTAAATTTGGCCAACCTGTCCATACAGAAAAAAAGCAAGTTCATTTAGAATGCCTATTGTCCAAATAGTGATGCATTGTTGTATGGCTAAGCAATACTCCAAAAAAGAGGTAAAGGAAGGAAAAGCAATTGCTAAGCACCTATAATGTGACAAATACTGTGCACACTGAAAATTGACAAAGAACTAAGCCAGAATTGAACTTAAAGAGAATACAGTTACATTTGGAAAGTTTTGCACTGTTTTTAATGAGATGAACTGTCTCTTTGAAAGAAAAGCTCAACTTTTTAATCTTCTTTTTTCACCCTATTCTCTAGCTTTCCTGCCTTCCTACCTTCACACAGCATATCTCCCATTCCTGGAATGCTCTCCTTCCTCATCTGATTTTAGAAACCTCTTGAAACAACTCTAGTGAAAACTCTCATTACTACATAATTAGACTACTGCTTTAGCCTTCCTACTTCAAGAACTTGGTCTTCCTACTTCAAGAACTTCCCTACTTTCTTCCATCTACCATTCAACTACCAAACTGAATTTCCTATAGTGCAGGTCTTCCACTCCAATTCCTCCCTAGTCAATAAACTCCAAAGACTCCCTATGGCCTCCAAGAACAAATATAAAATCTTTTGATTATTTTTTTTAAACCCTTAACTTCTGTGTATTGGCTCCTAGGTGGAAGAGTGGTAAGGGTAGGCAATGGGGGTCAAGTGACTTGCCCAGGGTCACACAGCTGGGAAGTGTCTGAGGCCGGATTTGAACCTTGGACCTTCTGTCTCTAGGCCTGACTCTCAATCCACTGAGCTACCCAGCTGTCCCCTTTTGATTAGTTTTTAAAGCCCTTCATAACCTTTGTCCTATCTTTTCAGTCTTCTTATATGATCTTCTCTGTGTATTCTGGGATCCAATGATAATTGCTGCTTTTTTGTTCCTCTCTCAAAACACTCCATCATTTCTTGCCTCTTCATTTTCACTAGCAATCTCCCATTCCTGCAATAATCTGTTTTCTCTCCTTTACCTCCAGGATTCTCTGGCTTCATTCAAATGTCACCTAAAAGCCTGCCTTCTAAAAGAATCCTTTTCTCAAACCTTTGACAGAGCCTTGCTCTGAAATTATCTCCAATTTATCCCTAATTTATCTTGCAGGTACATAGATGTTTGAAAGTTGTCTCTGTATTTAGACTGTAATCTCCTGGAGACTGATTGTTGTTCCATTTCTTTGTAGCCCTAGTATATCTATAATGCTTCAAATATTCTAGGTTCTTAGTAAAAACTTACTATGAGTCAGATAGGTTTAGATTCATTTTAAAAATTAAGAATCTCCTTTACTTTAGCCTCAGTCACACTCAGGGAAGATCATACTGATTACTCATAAATATTTCACTACCATGGTTAGAATCAAACATTCCACTATTTTATGAAATATTTCACTCTTCCTGAACCTATTTGTCCCTACCAGTATAACTTCCTGTCCTTTTATCCCTTAATATTATCTCAGGCTCCCACTTCGCTTCATTCTTAATCTTGAATATCACAGTAATCCCAATCACTGAATCTTAACCCTTGATTAGCCTATTCAGCTCCACACTTTCCTTTCTCTTGGACTCCATGCTCCTTTCCTTTTACTGTCTGTACTTTAACAAATCCCTGTCCTAAATTATTCTTACTGCCCATCTCCTCCATGCCTTCTCCTAGTCTGCCGCATGAAGCGGGAGGAAGTCAATGTAACTGAGCTGATTGGTTCCAATTTAACCTTAACTAGACCATCATTATAGAAATAATTTCCTTTTATTCCTTTCCCTACTTCCCCCAAAAAGCTGTTCAAAACCTATTCTATCCTCCAGCCTTTCATAGCTTCCTCTCCCTTCACTTTTCAGCTGAGGTCTTGGTCTCATCACAGAGTCATTTAATGTGAGTTTCCTGTTCTTCCCTTCTTTTTTATCTCAAAACTTGTTATAATTCCATATTATTTCCTCTTTTTCTATAATCATTTGCTCAGGTCAACCCTTCTACATGTATTTTTTTAAACTCTTACCTTCTGTCTTAGAATCAATCCTGTGTATTGATTCCAAGGCAGAAGAGGAGTCAATGAGGGTCAAGTGACCTGCCCAGGGTCACAGAGGTAGGCAGTATTTGAGCACAGATTTGAACTGTGGACCTCCCAGCTCTTGACCTAGCTCTCAATCCTACTGAACTAACCCCTTCTCATCATTGTTCTTGATCTCTTTTCCTCACATCTTCTCCAGAATATCCCCCATCTTCTTTGTCTTTTTCCAATTCTCCCTTCCATTTCCTTCCCTACCACTTCAAATATGACTAAATCTTCCCCTCTGAAAAGAAAAATCAAACTCTACCAAGGAGGTTGTTTCAATTTTTAAAAAAAAATTTGTATCCCCAGTAAATACTTAATAAAATGTTTGTTGGTTAATTGATTCAAGGCCTAGGGTATTTATATTTAGTCATTCTAGTTATGCATTTAAGACAGTTCTCTCCTTTAGCACTTTTTTTTTAAACCCTTGTACTTCGGTGTATTGTCTCATAGGTGGAAGATTGGTAAGGGTGGGCAATGGGGGTCAAGTGACTTGCCCAGGGTCACACAGCTGGGAAGTGGCTGAGGCCGGGTTTGAACCTAGGACGTCCTGTCTCTAGGCCTGACTCTCACTCCACTGAGCTACCCAGCTGCCCCTCCTTTAGCACTTTTATATCATTACATAACAGAACCAGAAAAGGAGAACAAAAATGACTTGTCCCAGGATTAGGATCCAGATCTCCAGGCATCCAATTTAGGGGTGCTTCATTACCTCTTAATGTCATTCAAATAGCATGAAAAATATCTTTTTTTGTAAGAAAACACTTCTTTTCTGCTAGTTTTATGGGTACATAACTACAGGTGATTAAGATACCAGGAGGCTAGAATGAACCCAGATCAGTGAAATCCAGTGTTTTCTTTCATGAGTATTTGTTTTCTGCTGGATGTAAATTTGAGGTATTTTAATTACAGGAAGTGCTGTTTCCCTTTTGTACACTGTTCTTTTCCATCTCCATTGATTTGTGGATGTTGTTGTTTTCTACATGAATTATAATGGATTTAACTTAGCAGTTTTATGTGCTGACTTGCCTAAGCATGTTGAAAGCAAAGGGCTGACTTAAAAAGTGTTTTTCTTTTAGGTTTTTTTTTTCAATGTTGCTAACATTTTGTTTTTCTATTTCAAACATTTCTACAATTGAGTGATCTCACCTGAAAGTGCATGGAATATTCCACATCTATAGTCTTTTATGTTTTAAATTGTCTTTAATGCATAGAAATCCATTTTCTCTCCCTCCCCTCCCCTACCCCCCAAAAAAGAGAAATGAAAAATGAATTATTTATAACAAATCCACATAGTCAAGCAAAACAAAATCCCTTATTGCTGCATATAAAAATCCTCATGTTTCATTCTGTACTTTTTCTGTAAGGCATAGTATGCTTTATCATCAGTTCTTTGGAATGATGAACAGACTTTGCATTGCTCATAGTTCTTAAAGTTTTCAAAATTGTTTCTCTTTTTAGTCTGGTGGTGTTATCTTGTGAATTGTTTCCCTGGATCTGCTAACTTCATTCTTTATCAGTTCATAAGTTTTCAAAATTATGATACTGATGTTATAGTGTACATTGTTCCTTTGATTCTTCTTACTTCATTTTGTATCAGTTCTTGCAAGCCTTTCCATGTCTCTTTGAATAATCTATTTTCTCTTTTCTTATAGCACAATAATATATTATCATATCCTGAATAAATTTTGTTATATGAATGTGTTGAATTCATTTTCCTGTTGTCTGATTTTGGCCACACCCACAAGAAATAGAAAAACTTGGGGGAAGGGACTGATGTAGTGAATGGACAGTTTTTCCACATTACTAAATTTAAGTGACTTTCAACTTGACCAAAGTCTGACTATGCATAGTATCCTGGACCTTAAACTTGAAGGGACTGATAAAGGAGGATGGAAGGATTGCATGTGATACAGGAAAGTCCATCCTAGATTAGAGGAGAGACTTAGTAAAATTTTCCTCCAGAACTACTTACTGAGAATTAGAGTTGAATGATATAAAACATGGCAATGATATAGGTGATGCTGACCCAGAAAGAGCTGGAAGGAGAGATGATAAAGTCCTCTCCTTCCACTTTTCCATAATCCCTTTTTGCTCTCCTGTCCTGTTCTTGCTAGTTGAAAAGGGCAGCTTAGTATTTGCACTCAGATTTTTTTTTTCTTTAATGTTCACTTTCACTTCCAAGTGTTCAAACTCTTGCATCATGTCTTCCAGGAATTCTCACTAAATTTGTGCCCAGACTGTTTTTTTCCCTTCCAAGCTTTACTTATAGATGTTCTAATGCCATCCTCCCCCACTCCCCCCCCCCACATTTGTATCTGTCATCATTATCACCATAATAGCATTTTATGATGGGATTTTTTTTTCATTCTTCCAGCCTTAATTCCCAACTTGCCTTGTTTGGTTTTGTTTCTATGCCCTTGTTTTTGCTACTGCATTCTCTGGTTATTGAGAACTGTGTTTTTGAAGGATTATGGGGACAAGTCATGCTGGAAACCTACTATCTTTCAATGCTCCCAAAGCTATCTGATCAAGGGCTAATTAAGACTCTTCTAATCTGAGCTTACTTTATAAGCTCTTGAACTAGTGTTGAGTCATACAAATACGGTCTTGCTCTTAGCTGGATCTTGTCCCTTTTTAGCTTTCAGACAGACCTGGAGCCTGGATCTGAGACCTTGCCCCACTCCAGGGCACAGTCATAACAACCGCTTGCTTCTGTTCATTGACCAGTACACATCCTGGTCTGTACAGGGTCTGAAATCCACCAAAATGATTTTCCTTGTTTGGTATTTTCTCCCTCTCTGCTGTATTTAGGACCTCTTATTGCCCCATTGTGGAGGCCAAAATCCTTAGCTTTTCTAGCTAAACTGACCTCATGCTTTATAGCCCCTCTGTCTCCCTATGCAGACTTGGGCTAGGGAGTAAAAACAAAAAACAACAAAAAAAGTCCTTTGATTTTTTCCTTGGATTTCCTGATTAAGACTTAGTGTTATCCATTTTCTAGGTCTTTGTGGAGTAATTGCAAAGGTTATCTGAGCTATATTGCTTCCTCCTATTGTGCCAGCTTAGCCAGTTTTCTCAAAGGTATTATTGTTTGTTAGCAAAATTTTCCCAATTACTTTTTTTTTTAAAATATTTTTTTTAACCCTTAATTTTTGGTGTATTGTCTTATAGGTGGAAGAGTGGTAAGGGTGGGCAATGGGGGTCAAGTGACTTGCCCACGGTCACACAGCTGGGAAGTGTCTGAGGCCGGGTTTGAACCTAGGACCTCCTGTCTCTAGGCCTGACTCTCACTCCACTGAGCTACCCAGCTGCCCCCCCAATTACTTTTCACTCTCTAATTTGTTAGAAAGTTGATTCTGTCTCATTCATTTGCACTTAGATTTTTCATGCCTGTTTCAGAAATCATTATCATAAAATGAACTGATATTTCATCTTGTCTCTCCTTTCTTGCATTCCATGTTATACTTTGTATAATGTATAAATAGGGGTTTTTGGATACATTTTTGACTCCCTTCTAGACCATAATTTTTTTAACTTCAAATACTATGCCTTCTTTTATTTATTTCTCTCTCTGTCTCTCTCTCTCTGTCTCTCTCTCTCTGTCTCTCTCTCTCTCTCTCTCTCTCTCTCTCTCTCTCTCTCTCTCTCTCTCTCAATATCTTGTTGCTAGTGAGTGTTCAATAAATATTTTTGTAATGAAGATATACACCAGATGTCTCCATATTGACTTCTGTTTTTATCCTATAATCATGGTGAATTGCTAGCTGCTATATTTTCATGACCAGGCCTGGTTGGTTTGATTTTCTTTTACATTTTCTACATATGATTTAGAAGATCTTTGGTTCATACAAGAAGAAAAAATTAAATTCTGAAAGTTATAACAGAGTTAAGTCCTCTGATTTCATTTCCTTATTTAAAAAGCCTGGATTTTTAGAAAAAGGGAAATGCAAAAGTGCTCATAGCTTTGAAAACCTTCAATTTTGTTTCTGTTCTCTTATTTATATTTAAGAAATTAAATAGAAAAATAATTCTGTATTTGAATGTTCAATGCAATTCAGCTTCACCAACATTAAAACATTAAACTTTTACTATTAGTTGTTTGTATAAATGAAGCCCTGAGAAATTTAGAGACTTTGCTAATACCAATAACAAATTTTGTCACAGAGCAATAATGAACATTTATGTCCTATTCTTGAATATATATTCTTAAGATATTTTCTCTTTTTTTTAAATAATTTTTTATTTTTAGAAAAAATTTCCCTGGTTACATAAGTCATGTTTTTACTTTACCCTTCACCCCCTTCACCCCCCCCTCCCCC
>NC_058135.1:38116175-38173082 GCF_016433145.1 Gracilinanus agilis | reverse complement strand
TCATGTTCTCATCAACCCAAGTGTCCACGCAGTTGTTTTTCTTCTGTGTTTCTACTCCTGCAGTTCTTCCTCTGAATGTGAATAGTGTTCCTTTCCATAAATCCCTCCGAATAGTCTTGGGTCATTGCATTGCTGCTAGTACAGATGCCCATTACATTAGATTTTACCATAATATATCAGTCTCTGTGTACAATGTTCTTCTGGCTCTGCTCCTTTCACTCTGCATCAATTCCTGGAGGTCTTTTGAGTTCACATGGAATTCCTCCAGTTTATTATTCCTTTGAGCACAATAGTATTCCATCACCAACACATACCACAATTTGTTCAGCCATTCCCCAATTGAAGGGCATACCCTTGCTTTCCAGTGTTTTGCCACCACAAAGAGCGCTGCTATAAATATTTTTGTGCAAGTCTGTTTATCTATGATCTCTTTGGGGTACAAACCCAACAATGGTATGGCTGGATCAAAGGGCAGGCATTCTTTTATCACTCTTTGGACATAGTTCCAAATTGGCCTCCAGAATGGTTGGATCAGTTCACAACTCCACCAGCAATGCATTAACGTCCCAATTTTGCCACATCCCCTCCAACATTCATCACTCTCCCCTTCTTTCATTTTAGCCAATCTGCTAGGCGTGAGATGGTACCTCAGAGTTGTTTTGATTTGCATTTCTCTAATTATTAGAGATTTAGAACACTTTCCTCATGTGCTTATTGATACTTTTGATTTCTTTATCTGAAAATTGCCTATTCATGTCCCTTGCCTATTTATTAATTGGGGAATGGCTTGATTTTTTATACAATTGATTTAGCTCCTTGTATATTTGAGTAATTAGACATCTGTCAGAATTTTTTGTTTAAAGATTTTTTCCCCAGTTTGTTGTTTCCCTTCTGATTTTGGTTGCATTGTTTTCCCTTGTACAAAACCTTTTTAATTTAATATAATCAAACTTATTTATTTTACATTTTATAATTTTCTCTAACTCTTGTGTGGTTTTAAAATCATTCCTTTCCCAGAGATCTGACAAGTATACTATTCTGTGTCCACCTAATTTACTTATAGTTTCCTTCTTTATATTCAAGTCTTTCACCCATTCTGAATTTATCTTGGTGTATGGTGTGAGATGTTGATCTAAACCTAATCTCTCCCATATTGTTTTCCAATTTTCCCAGCAGTTTGATGGATTCACAAGTGAATTCTATCAAACATTCAAAGAACAATTAATTCCAATACTATACAAATTATTTGATATAATAAACAAAGAAGGAATCTTACCAAACTCCTTTTATGACACAAATATGGTACTGATTCCAAAGCCAGGTAGATCAAAAACAGAGAAAGAAAATTACAGACCAATCTTCTTAATGAATATAGATGCAAAAATCTTAAATAGAATAATAGCAAAAAGACTTCAGCAAGTGATCAAGAGGGTTATTCATCATGATCAAGTGGGACTTACACCAGGAATGCAAGGATGGTTCAACATTAGGAAAACCATCCACATAAATGACCATATCAACAAGCAAACCAACAAAAACCACATGATTATATCAATAGATGCAGAAAAAGCCTTTGACAAAATACAACACCCATTCCTACTCAAAACACTAGAAAGTATAGGAATAGAAAGTTCTTTCCTAAAAACAATAAACAGTATATACCTAAAACCATCAACAAGCATTATATGCAATGGGGATAAATTAGAAGCCTTCCCAATAAGATCAGGAGTGAAACAAGAATGCCCACTATCACCTCTATTATTTAACATTGTACTAGAGACACTAGCAGTAGCAATTAGAGAAGAAAAAGAAATTGAACGTATTAAAATAGGCAAGGAGGAGACTAAGCTATCAGTCTTTGCAGATGATATGATGGTCTACTTAAAAAGTCCTAGAGAATCAGCTAAAAAGCTAGTAGAAATAATCAACAACTTTAGCAAAGTTACAGGTTACAAAATAAATGCACATAAATCATCAGCATTTCTATATATTTCCAACACATTAGAGCAGCAAGAGGTAGAAAGAGAAACACCATTTAAAATCACCCTAGACAATATAAAATACTTAGGAATCTATCTACCAAAACAAATACAGGAATTATATGAACACAACTTCAAAACACTTTCCAAAAAAATAAAACTAGATCTAAACAATTGGAAAAACATTGAGTGCTCATGGGTAGGACGAGCTAACATAATAAAAATGACCATTCTACCCAAATTAATTTACGTATTTAGTGCCATACCTATCAAACTACCAAAAACATTTTTTACTACTTTAGAAAAAACTATAACAAAGTTTATTTGGAAGAACAGAAGATCAAGAATATCAAGGGAAATAATGAAAAAAAACGTGAAGGAAGGTGGCTTAGTAGTACCAGATATCAAGCTATACTATAAAGCAGCTGTCATCAAAACAATATGGTACTGGTAAGAGATAGAAGTATATGATAAACCCAAAGAGTCTAACTTTTGGGACAAAAATCCACTATTTTATCTCTTATATTCCTGATAAGTTCTTTAAATTTCTATTGTTCTTAGAGTGGAAGCGCTTACTGTTCAGTCACCATTTAGTAAGATGTTTTTGAGGCTTTCTAGCTTATTAGTTATTTTTCAGAATTCTTGCATCTAAGGGACCGGAATACAAGGAAGGAATTCTACATGATGATAGGATAACACATAATTACAGCTTCCAGTAGGAAGCTAAGAGCTGAGAAAGTTTTTAAAAAATTATATAATCAAGAAAAGGAATATCGACTTCTTTGCTTGTTAACCATAAAAAATCAAACTAAAAGGAGCTCCTTTAAGTTTCAAAATAAGATTATTTAATTTTAGGGATAGGTATTGGGTCTCTGATTTAATGACATCGGCAACTCCTTAATGAAGATAACTCCTCTGCCAGGTAGGTTTTTTTTTTTATCTGCAATTTTTATTCTAAGAGAATTGCTTAGATCACAGGTGTCAAACTGGTAGCAGCTGGGAAAACTCCTGATTGAGGCTGAAGTCAGATGAAAAAATTTGGAACTGTTCAACAAAATAAATAGACATATAGTCAGATATAGGTGATGGTAATTTGAAAAGTAAATAAGTTTCTTTCAGGTATCCATTTTTATTTAAGTTGTTTTTTTAAAACTCTTACTTTCTGTCTTGTTATCAACACTGTATATTGATTCCAAGGCAGAAAAGGTATAATGCACTTGCACAGGGTCACACAGCTAAGAAGTGTCTGAGGCTGGGTTTCAGCCTAGGACCTCTAGTCTTTGGCCCTGGCTATCCATCCACTGAGACACACATAGCTGCCCATTCCCCCATTTCTATTTAAAATTGATACCTCAAGTCTACCTTACCAAGAGGCTGTTACTTCCTAAGGGTCAAAAGTAGTATATGTAAGATATGGGACTTAAACTTGTCTTCTCAAGTCCAGGGCCACTTCTTTTACTATCTGATCTTCTTTTGTGAACTTTAAGATAGTAAACAAGGCACTGAAATTCTGTGCCTTCATCACTGTACAGCATCATAACTTATGGGAAAAGAAAGGTTTGGATGCAAAGTAGAAATCCATTTTGGAGGTGGTTACACTTTTGTATTATATTTTGCTCCTTCCTTTAAAACACATTTATGCTTGGGGTTTGGATTTCTGTCAATCACTGGCTTTTCTCTTACAGTCCAATGGAACTGCAGCAGTCATTGCTATTTTGGTGCTACTTCTTCTTGTGGGCATTGGTTTAATGTGGTGGTTCTGGCCCCTTTGCTGCAAAGTGGTGAGTAAGAAGACATTGTGAACATCATGTTTTTTAAAAGGAAAAAAAGGTCTGAAAATATGAATTAAAAAGAAATTATTGAAATTTATTAGTATGACTAACTGGAAAACCCTTACTGGTTTCCTTTGCCATCATTGCAGTTGGTTAACATTTGCATGAATCAGTAAGTGTGAAAACTGAGTTTTCTAGGTTTCTTGATTGTGCAGATTTGTCAAGTTGGTAAGGTTGGAAGAGTCTCCCAACAGAAGCTCGAGAGAAATTAGTTTAAAAAGAGTGGGATTGTGTCAGGTTTCATAAGGGGAGGTTGATAATGTATTCAATATCACTACTGAAGGTTGTAAAAGTTCTTTGTTTTCTCCTTAGTCAGTCAGTCAGTGTTTCAGGGCTACTTTGCCCTTTAAAATTTTTCTTAAAAGTATGCAATGCAGTTGCCATGAGTCCCATAGGAGTGTTAGAATATTTGTGAAACCATTAGTCAATAGTTTCACTTCTCAACGATGCAAACTAACTGGGTAGAAAGACAAAAGTATTGAAACATGTTTTACATCATTGCACATGTAAAATCTATTTGAGATCACTTACCATCTCAGTTGGAGTGTGGGGGGATAGGAGATTGAGTTGAGGATAGGCAGGGAGGGAAATAGAGAATTTGAGACTAAAAATTCTTTGAACAGTGTTAGAAATTGTTTTTTTGTGTAAGTGGGGAAAAATTAAATTAAATTGAAAAAATAAAATAAAAATGAAAGAGAGGCAAAAGGCAAAAATCTTTTTTCAGAGGTATCCGAACAGTCTATTTTAGATTCTCCTTTGCTTCTATAAATACCAATATTTAAATGATTTCCTGTAAATGCATTCCTTCAGAGCTTCTATACTACTAAACTTGGGGAAAATTACATTCAGTCAGGCCCAGAACACCATATAATGCCCTATATCAGTGTTAGCCTTAAAATAATTCTAATATATCATATTTCCCTCACCTTTACTGACTGGTCCAAATTTTGTCTTTATTTTAAATTATACTGCTTAAAAGTCCACTCTGGATTTTAGTAGTCTATTTTATGGTTTCACAAGACTAATTTTATAATTCTTATTCAATTACTAAGACTTTTGGCTATTTCAGATCAGCAGAATGGGGGCAGATAATAGTGAAGATAGTAAACATCCAGACCCATTCCATTTCTGCTATTTTATATTCATGTAGTTTCCTGCCTCAGTTCTCTTGAGTACTTTAAGTACAACTATTTTTGAGTAACTCGAGCTCTGAGAATCTTACTGTAAGAAGAAACAACGGGTGTTCCGATACCCTAAAAAAAGACAATTTTTTCTTTGTACCATTAAATCATGTTTCCCAGCAGTGGGTTTTCTGCTTTTACAAGATCATAACTGAATGACTGCAGTGCTCAAAAATGTTATTAATGTCAGACTTCTAGGCACTGCAACTTAAAAGGACATTGTTAAGCTAGAGAACACACAAGGGAGGGCAGCCAAGATTTTAAAGAGTTATGAAACCAAATGGTAGTATTTTGCTTGAAGGAGAGAATTCCAAGGTAGACCAAAAAAGCTATCTTCAAGTATCTGAAGAACTATCAAATAGAAAAGAGGAATGACACATTATCTGCTTTGTCCCCAGAGCGCAGACACAGGAACAGTGGGTGAAAGTTCTCAAGGGGCAAAGTTAGGCCTTTTTTCAGGAAAATTTTGCTAATAATTAGATTTGCCTAAAAGGGAAATGATCTGTCTTTGGATGAGTGACTTGTCCCTCACAGGAGGTCTCAACAGAACCTAGAAGGCTACTTGTCATGCATGTGGTCATGGCTATCTTTTTCCATTATATCTCAGATTGGATGCCCTCTGTGGTGCTTTCCATTACTAAAATTCTGTGATCTGAGGTTGTTTTTTCTTCAGGAAAACATTTTAGTACTTGAGTTAGGATAAAAGCAAGATATTTGCTTACATTATAGCTGTCAAACATGTGGCCTATGGGCCACATGCAACCCAAAACACTTCTGTGGGGCTTGACCCAGATTAAAATGTTTAATTGATAAATATTTAACAAAATATATAAAATAGAATATAACATAGATAATGTTAATATGTAGCTTTCTAAGTCAAATTCCTGCAGACCACAGACATCCTTATAAACAGTTTAGTAGATCCTAGCTTGACAGTGGCCTATCCTGATTTCAGTGATGCCTGGAAAGACTTCATCACCCTCCAAAAAGATTTTTTTCCCATCTACTTACTAATTCCTGAAATTTCTTTAACAAAGCCCAATGGTGTTAAGGCTAAAAAACAAAGTACCTTCTTGGGGAGAAAACATATTCATTTAAGTGAATATCAGTCTCTTTTTTCCCTATAGAGAATTTTGGCAAATAAGAATTGGGGAGAAAAGATTAAGACAGTAGTCATCTTAAGGTTAAAAAATGGCATAGTTTGAGTGTAGGGGAAGTTTCGGAACAACCAGAGATATCTTTCCTATTTCACACTTTCATAAATCTGGCCTTGACTAGATGCAAAATCTTCTTTTCATTATATTTCCAAGTAAAAATGAATCAAAAGGCTAATGGATGGATAGTATACCATGGAGGCAGCTTGGCTTAAGTTTCCTTAACATAGACTAGAGAACTGGAATCTCAGTTATAGTTATAGTTGACTGCATAAGAAAAGAAGAATATTTGGAAAGAATGACAAGAAGAGTTACTTTCCCAAAGGCTGATAAAAGAAGTAGTTTAATGGACCTCTGCTATGTGGGACAGTGCATGGAGTGCTGGGCCTGGAGTCAGGAAGATTCATCTTCTGAGTTCAAATCTAGCCTCAGACACTTAGTAGCTATGTGACCCTGGGCAAGTTACTTACCCCAGTTGGCCTCAGTTTCCTCATCTGTAAAATAAGCTGGAGAAGGAAATAACAAACCACTCTGGTGTCTTTTCTAAGAAAACCCTAAATGGGGTTGCAAAGAATCAGATATGACTAATGACTGAACAATGCAAGTTCTGAAGGAAATGGAGAGGAAACAAGCATTGTGGTTTAAATTAGGTAGTTCTTGCATATCATATACATATACGTATACATGCAAAGGCACAAATTTAGTTGTGTTATCAAAAAGATCTTGCCTTTCAGTGGAATCTTAGTTCTGGAAGGTTCCAGAGACTCTGAGTATAATTCTAGTGCCACATCTTGATAGCCAGTACTAAAGAAATGTATCACTATATTTTTGGACATCAGATTTTTGATGATGGCAATGCTTAAACTAGGTAAAAAGATGCCTGTTGCTCAGCCCCGTGTAGTCTTTTTTTTCTTTCTGCTAGGATAGTACCAGTAGAAGGGAGGGAGGGTAGAAGAAGAGTAAAAATCAGAGTGTTCTTAAATACTTTACAAACTTTGATTTATTTTTAAGTAGTCTTTACTGTGTAATTTTGCTCAATGACGAATAACTATTCAAGGAGTTAAACCACATGCATAAAGATATTCTTGCTATAAATAAATCCAAATGCTATGGCTAAATGGAAAAATAATACCGAGGTTCTCTTTTAAGAGATAAATGAAGGAGTTCATCATGCATTCAAAGACAACAAGAAAAATCATTTCTTGGAACACTTGATCCTGATGTTAAAAAGCAGAAGCAAAGGGGTCAACATGAAGTTATTTGAGGCTTTTGACCCAACATCTTTTATAGGGGATGGCTAGAAAATCAGAGAAGTTCTGTTCAGAAGTTGTAAGGCTGGGAGAAAAATCATCCTGCAGAGGTAGCAGTTTAAATACTAAGAACACATGCAGATTAAAATGGCAAGAGGATATGGAGTGGAATAGATATGCTATAGATCTGTTTTCATCAATGATAATGATGCAACCACCACTTTGGTATCCAGAGTGCTATGCTAGGAAGTTTCCATGACACCTAAAGATGATGAGGAAGAATAGATGAATCTAACCACATACATACTGAAGAATGCTCTGCTCCAAGGGGAAAAAAATCCAAAGATAACCTGAACTGATTTTTAATGTATTTCAAAGAGAGTGATGTTAAAGCATGGAAAACGTCACAGTCAAAGAAAAAAGGTGACCAGAAGTCATCAGCAAATAATAACTTTTCTTTAAGCAGTCTTCATGAGAATGGGCCAAGTATTTATTGAGAATATGCTTGGTGAAAACACAAAAAGGGTATAGGGAGGATTTTGTAGATTTCATCTTTACAGTGACTAAGTTGATTGAAAAGTATGAAGAAAATAATAACTTATTGTGTCTAATTTTTTTGTTGTTTTATAGTAATTTTTCAGTCATATCTGACTTCATGACCCCATTTGAGTTTTTTTAAACCCTTACCTTCCTTCTTAGAATCAATATTGTCTGTTGATTCCAAAGCAGAAGAGTAGTAAGGGCTAAGCAATGAAGACTAAGTGACTTGCCCTGGTCACCCATTTGTGGGTTTGTTAGCAAAGATAATAGTACTCTATTGCCATTTTCTTTGCTAGCTCATTTTATATATGAGGAAAGTGAGGTAGATAGGGTTAATTGTCTTGCCCAGAGTCACACAGTAAGTGTCTGAGGCTAGATTTTAACTTGGGTCTTCCTGACTCCAGGCCTGATGCTCTGTCTACTACATCACCTAGAGGAAACCCACAGTTAGGGATTGGGCAAAGAGGCAAAGAATTCAAAGGTAGAAGAGTAAAACTGTTAAAGGAGGACAGTGCCTGAGGCTTCCAGAAGAGCTGCTACCACTTTACCTTCTGTCTTAGAATTGATACTAAGCGTTGGCTCCAACGCAGAATAGCTGTAAAGGACTAGGCAATGGGGGTTAAATGACTTGCCCAGAGCCTCCCAGCTAGGAAGTATTTGAGGTCAGATTTGAACCAGGACCTCTTATCTCCAAGCCTGGCTCTCTATCCACAGAACCACCTAGCTTTCCTTCCTAAACTATCTCCTAGTTCATCCTAGAGAGCTGGGCTTTCAGAAGAGCTGCTACCTGCTTGGGTTATTCATATTATTTGAATGAAATGGATGTCAAGAACTCCATTCTTTCTGATGTCAAGTAGGGGCAACAAGCCCTGCTCTCTGCCTTTCTGGATGCTTAGCATTTATCTATTCTGCCATCTTAATGGCTTAACCTAAGTGTCTCTGACTCATGTAGTCTACCCTAACACAGTACTATTAGCACTTCTGGACTTTTCCATGCATCCTAAAGCTGAGTATTTTTTAATATGTTGTCTCCTCCAATTGAATGTAAATTCCTTGAGAGTAAGGACTATTTAGACCATTTGCATTTCCTCACTTAGAGCAATGCTTAGTACATAATGTCATTAATGCCTGTTTTGTAATTAATTCTCATTCATTCATTCATTACTGAAGAACTTAAAAAAAAATCTGGGTTCTGAGATTCAGCTTCCTTATTTAACAGATTAGGAAACCGAGGCCCAGAGATGCTATATATAATACACAGGGAGCTAGAGCTAGGATTTGAAGCCAGGGCTTCTAACTCCAAATCGAACATTCCTCTGTAGCATGATCCTTACATAAATGTGTTGAAAGTGATAAACAGTTGCTTTGCTCTAATTTACTTTCCTCAAGTCCCTCAGGCTTTAGCAAAAATCAGTAGTCGCTTCATGTTCAGAGAATTTTAAGTATTGCATATACAGTAAATTTTAATTTGAGAGACTATTCTAAAAGTTGTCTTTTTGAAGCTGAATTTACTCATTTGAAGTGGAGCTTTCACAGGGGGAGCTATCCCATCATGGCTTTCTGGAATCATTTGCTTGGCCAGCAACAGCTGTGCTGCGCTTTCCTAATAGTAATAATGATTCTACATTGCACTTCCTTTTATTGTTGAAGAGGGCTTATGGTGCCTTTATTGAGTTGCACTGAAATCAGCCTGATATTTTGAATGAGCAATAAAACATGAGTATTTAAATTTTTAATATGCTGTCTCTGCACCATTAATTAAAATAATTTGTGTACTGTTACTTCTTGAAATAGAGTGTCATCTTAGGACCTATTGCTTCTATGTTGCTGATTTCCAACAAGCTCTCATTTAAACTGAATGGAACTCTAAACTATTTTCTACCCTACATTGTTTTGACCACATGAACCTTAACTCATAATATTGTCTTATGCTTTGTTTTCAAATCCATGTAATATATTTTGAAGCAATTGATCATTCTTTTTTCTGATTTGTTCATTACTTTAAGCAAAGAATTCTAAAAGATTATTTCTACAAAGATACAAGAAAGGGAAAAGGAGGATATGAGATAACCCAGTATTTGCTCAGGTTTTGGAAAGATCTAATTTCATTTGATTCAGAAATAGCATTTCCTAAATATTAATCATTATAGATTTTTGTGTTTATATAGTGCCATTCCATTTCAAGGCACAAATATTGCATTGTAATTTTTTAAAAGAAAAAAGGAGGGGAAATATTTTAAATGATTTTATGCAAATATGGAGATAGCTGTTTTACTGGCTTACAACACTTACTGATGGCTTGGGCAGTCTTTTTAGTTACTGGCAAGAATCAATTCTGAAATCCTACTTCATCTGTAGTCCTTGTAGAGTATCTTTATTTTTTTTTCCTCCAAGGCAGTTCACTGTTGACAGTTCTTTTCACTCTTCTCCCAATATCAGAACATATGATTGCATCAAGCTGGCTCCAGGCTTTAGTGCTGACATTTTCTAGCGCAAAGAATGCCCACATCACTCGAACATTTGAAAAGTGTTAATGAGCAGATCAAAAGGACTGTTGCCTGAAGCAACTGACTTTTTTTTTAAAGCAATCGGCTCTCCTCCAAACTGAAATCTTCATTCTTTTAGCTAAGTAGATGAGATGTGATTCTCCCTGATGATGATAATAACAAATAAAAAAATTTGGAGAAGAATCAAACTCTACATATGGTTTATAAAGTGGTGGAAGTATTTTCCAGAATCTTCAATGCAACACTGAAGTATGCTAAGTCAAAAAAAATACTGGCAATGTTGCAATATTATGCCTTTTAAAATTTCCAAATTCTCATAAATTATAGTACATATGAATACATGTATTTTTGAATTACCAGTGTGTCCTTATATTACTCTGTAACATGAGTAACATTCCTACTGATTTTTTTCTTCTATAACTCATCAAGATTTAGTACTGAAATTTCACTTTCTTCTGAATCAGTTTTTTGACATAAAGAAAGGGGACACTTTTTTTTACCTTTCTTTGGCTGATTATTTTTTTATATCTCTGTTCCTAGAAGCTTAGGATTTAGGAGTCGAAGGTACCTTAGAAATCTTATTTTGAGATACCTATACTTTACAGATGAGGAAACTAAGGCCAAAGAGATTAATTGTATGATCTGACACCATACTGCCCTAGGCTTGGCAGAACCAGGAATATCAGAATTGTGATTCAGATCAGATCCTTGCAATCCAAGTCAGCATTATCCAATGGTTAGCAAACTCTTACCCACAACCCAGTCCTTGTGAAAATAACAAGAAACAAACTTTCTTCAAATCCTGCTAGTCTTTTCTCATCTCAATCCATCTCAAACCTTCCTTTCCTTCCTGTCCCAGTTTATAGCTGTTAACTCCTTCTGCTGTGCCTTCTGGAACTCCTCCATAATAACTAATAATTTTCCTTTAATTTTAAACCTCTTTCTGTCATGCTCTTTCCATCTTCTGGCACTTGCTGACTGACCCTTTGCTCCATGTAGATGAATTTGTATCTTTGACTATTTTTTCTAGTCCCCTAATTCATTATTCCAGGAGAGAAAGTCAGAATACTCCTTGCTTTCTTTGGCTTCTTTCAAATTCACCATCTACCACCATAACTTAGCAACTTGTGGTTCCCTCTATAAGATAAGATCCTCTGGCTGTTAGCTACTAATTGCCAGGAAATTCTTCTTCTATAAACGAATGAATGCAGTGTCTGGCTCAGACTTTTTCTCTACCTTAACACTCACCTAGAGGACGTCAGTATGCGTGCATTAATATTCTCCCAAGTACTTACCTAAGCTTGCAATTCTTCAGTTTTCTCAACTCCCGTGACCTTTTTCCACTCCACATCAGCATCCCACAGAGAAGGTCCTACTACTTTTGATCTCACCATCACCTAGAAGTGTTCCAACATCTCTGAAGTTGTTGTATCCAATTACAACCTCTGCCCAAGTTAAAACTAGAAGGGAAGAGAATAGGGACACGGGTGATGGAGAGCTTTGGAAATGGGAGCTGGTAGGACGAATACCTTAGACTTCTCCTTTTACTCTCCCTTTGGAATATCACTTCCAACAGTGATTTCCTCCCTAAGGGAGTTAGATAATGGGAAATTTTTTAACCACTAAGTAAATGAATGGTTGCAGGAGATATTTCAACAGTAAATTAATGAATCATTAGAAGGCAGTGCTATCCTCTGCATCACTCAGTTAGATAGCCAGGATGAAGAAGGGCCTCAAGAACTTGCTCCACAAGTATAAGTTGAAGAAACTGGAAATGTTTGAAGGAACACTTTGTAGCTGCTTTCGAGAATTTGAAGGACTATCATATTATGTTTCACTCCAAAAAGTAAAACTATAATTATGGGTAGAGTTTACAGAGAGGCAGATTGTGATTCAATGTCAGAAAAAGCTTCTTAATGTTTGTTTTTATTGAGACAATCAGTTGTATCTGACCCTTCATGACCCTTCTGGAGTTTCTTGAATATTGGAGTGGTTTACCATTTCCTTCTCCAGTTGTCCCCATTTTGTCACATAACTAGTAACTACCTGAAAGATTTTTGAACAAAGTCTTCCTAACTTCAGGCCTAATACTTTATCCACTGAGTCATCTAGCTCCCTTGTTCCTAATATGTAGATCTATCAAAAAGTGTAATGAGTTGCTGTGAGAGGTAGGAATTTCTGCTTACTAGAGGATTCAGGTAAAAACTTGATCACCATTTATCTTGGTATGTTGTAGAGGGGCCTCTAATTCAGTTATGGATTGGACCTGATGGACCTGAGGCCTCACAGAACTTTGATGCTCTGTGATATATACAAGAAGAATTATAGAATGTAATGACTGATTAGATAAAAATCAGTCATTAATCATTTCTTAACCCAATCCTAAATGTGGGGGATTAAAAAAATAAGACAAAAGACAATACATGATGTCAGATATTATTATCAGCTTATAATTGGGTATACATCATGTAAATAACTCTGTACAAGCAGCTATACACAGAATAAATTATAGATACTAACAGAGGAAGGCACTAGAATTAAGGATAATCAGGATAGGCTTTTTTTTAGGTGAGATTTTAACTGGAACATGAAGGAACCTAAGGAATTCAGTAGGTAGTAAGGAGAAGAGAGAGAATTTTAGACATGAGAGACAAACAGGGAAATTGCTCAGAGTTTAGAGATGTAATTTTTTTAGAGGAATAATGATGAGATCACTGTCTGTGTGTGTATGTGTGTCTTTGTGTGCATGTGGTAGGGGTGGGTAGAATAAAAAAAAACCTTGAAAGGTTGGGGAGGAAAAGTTATATAGGAAGATTAAGGACAAGGAGAAATTAAAATTTATAGGGAAATGGTAGATATATGTGAAGGAAAACATTTTGAAATGAAGATAATGAGTTTATTTTTGAACATATTTAGTTTGTTGTAATAACACAATTTCCAAGTTGGAAAGACAAAGATAGAAGTATAGGCATTGAGTTAAGATGGTAGAGGTCAGTGTTGATAATATAGTTTGATGAATGTTGTATTGTTATTTCATTTGTAAAGTAAATGTGGCTGCAGCTTGCAAAACTGAATTTATTTCCATTTTTACTGAAACAATCTTATGTATTTTTGTCTCTCATCCTATTTTTAAAATGTTTTTTTTTCAGCCTTTTTATAGCTACTTTGAATTTTTGTGACTGGTATTTCTGAGGAAACATAATGAATGATCATAGGAAGTCTTGTCTTATAAGATTCAAATGAATCTTGACAAGTCTGAACATTGAGTGAAATTAATAAAATGAAACTTAATAGCAATGGACTTATAAGTCAAAGTCTTATATTTGGGTTAAAAATCATTTCATAAGCAAAGATAAGAGAAGCATAACTAGAAAGAAGTTCATCTGAAAAATATCTTAGGATGTTAGTGGACTATAAGTAAATATGAGTCAGTGGGATGTGGTGTCTAAAAAATGAATGCCATGTTGGGCTTTAGTAAAGAGGCATAGATTTAGGAAAGAAAAATATGATAATCCTGCTATATTCTTGCCCTGGAAGGACCTTATCTAGAATATTATTTTCAGTCCTGCAAAATGCAATTTAGGAGTAAGATTTTCAGGTTAGCTAAAGGACCATCTAGCATAGGAAAACCAAAATGGTAAAGGATTTTGAATCATCAGTATCAGGATCTAGGAATGATTAGTTTTAAGAAAAGAAGATGGGGAAGGGAAGATAGGTTGGAAGGAAATATACATACATCTATATAGCACCTACCATGTGCCAGGCACTATGCTAAGCACTTCACAAATATCTCATTTAATCTTTACAATAATTTTGGGAGGTAGGTGCAACTATTATCTTCATTTGACAGGTTAAGAAACTAAGGAAAACATAAGCTAAGTCAGTTGCCCTGCTTTGCCTTGCCCAGCTAGGAAGTGTGTGAGGCTGAATTTGTCCACCATACCTCAGCATGATAGTGATACTATATCTATTTGTTCATGTGGATTAGGGATTAGATTGATTCTGCCTGGTCTTAAAGGGCAGCACTAAGATCAATGGGAAGAAGTAGGGAAGAACAAAATTTAGATGTATTGTCAGTGAAAACAACAAAAAACTCCAGAATGAAACAAGAAATTTCCTGGAATAATTAGAATCATCCCAAGGTAGATTTGGCTGTCTTGCATAGAGCATGGCGGGAACCTCTTATGATTTCCCAGCATAGGTTAGCTATCTTCATGTCAGGTATGTAACTGTTGTAAAAAAATAAAATTAATATAAAAAGATAACTTTAGAAATATTATGGTTTTTATAGATTTATCAGTACCCAATAGAAAATAAAGCCATGTGCCATGCTAGCTTAGGCTGTTTAAAAGACCCGCCATTACCTGCCGCCACCATGCTGCTGGATCAGGAGCAAAAGAGGAAGTGGAAGTCCAGCCACTCAATTTTATCCTCCTGTCTATGTCATCACGTAACTGTCTACGTTATCACGTAATGACAGGAAGCCAATGGGCTCATGGGAAATGTAGTTCAGACATCCCAAAATTTCCAATAACACTGAATGGATTCTTTTCTGGTTGTATATTGGGTTGGGAGAAGCTGAAGTATCTTCTGACCCTGAAAAGCTGTAATTTGAGGACTATTTAAAGAAGAATGATTTTAAGCTTTTTGAAAAGACTTTAAGTGGACTTATTAGGACACTAATAGCTAGGTGGCTTAGTAGATTGAGAGCCAGGCTTGAGAGAGGTCAGCCTGGGTTCAAATCAGGCCTCAGATACTTCCTAGCTGTGTTATCCTGGGCAAATCACTTAATCCCCATTGCCTAGCCATTATGACTCTACTGCCTTGGAACCAATACACAGTATTGATTCAAAGATGGAAGGTAAGAGTTTTAAAAATGTACTTATTAAAGGAGTATCATACATAGTACATTATTTACAATGTAATAATATAATACATAAAGATTTCCACCTAAGCTAACCTCTGTCAACTGAGTTATACATAAATTCATTTACTTGGATTTTTTTTGTGTGTGTGTGTTTGAGGGAGAAGAAAATGTTATCAACTCAGGAAAATCAAAGCTTTTCCTCTAAGTATATTCTTTTGTTCCATTCACAGTGTTATAAAAATCAAAAACTCTTATAATTAAAAAAATAACGATCTGAAATAGAAGGCAGTCTAGTTGAAGGAGATACATTTTCAAATCCTAAGTCTCAAAATATTAGGACAATAAAATAGGTTGAATAAATAGTTTGAAACCCTGGAGAGAAGCATGTGAATCCTAAAGTTACTTCACATTTGTCACAAGGTAAGGAATTTTCTGGCATCTTAGCATAAAGGTCCAGGAAAAGACAGCCCAATTTAGGATTTAGGCAGTGTTTCTGCTTAAATGTAGTAATTAACTACATGTGATTTCATGAATGGAGATGAATAATGAGCCACATTCAACTAATTACTTAAAAAGGACTACTTGTTTTTTAAAAGCTTGCCCCTAATAATCATTGTCAACAAGTTGAATTTGATTGATGGTAAAAGCCAAAGGAAAATAGAGTGTTGACTTCTCCAGGATCTTAGTGATCAGTAGCCAAGGGAGCTGACATTTGTAATTATCATTAATGAACAAACAGAGATGAGTCATAGCAGAAGGCTTCTACCAGGGAAATCAGCAACTGGATTGAGCATTGATGCTTGTATCACCATTTTACTTAAGCTTTCTGTCTGATTTTCTTATCAAAGGTTATCAAAGATCCTCCACCACCACCACCACCACCACCCAAAGAGGTATGTGCATTTTGGTAGTTTCATTTTGGTTGATTTTATGTGGTTATGATTTTATGTGATTGTATATGTTATTCTTGATATTTAGCTCCATTATACTCCAGTTGTATTTTGAGAACCCAAATTATATTAATTCCATCTAGTAATGAAACAAATTATTACATATTATTAATTCATTAAATTTAAATAAAATATTAAGTATTAAAATATTATTGTTTCACAATTTAATCTTTTCTTGGCTCAAATTCTTATGGTATGTAATATGTGTCGCAGGAGTTGGGACTTTATGTGCTGAGAAAATATAGATTAGAATATTGAATATAGAATTAGAATGTCAGAATATTCAAGACTATAACATTTTAATAAATTCTAAGAATTCAATGTCAAAGTTTCTGAAATTACTCTAAAAATAACAACAATTATAAAAAGCAATAGAATCTGGAAATTTTTTAGTCCTACAAATCATCATAAAATACTACTTATGTTATCATTGGTTTTAATTGACCTAAAAGCATATTTTGCAGTGTTAATAGCATCAGCATTGGTGAAACGTATTTGGCTGTATGCTCCAAATGTCCTCACATTTATGGTCCAATTTCATATAGTTTTGCTTTACATCATTATTGTGATTCTTCACTAGTTTAATTCCCTCTTTCTTTCAAAAGTGAATTGATTTTTAGAAAATTGTGGAAATTGGTTGTTATCTTTCTTCAAATGGCAAAACAGTAGCATTAGTATAAAAAAGAAAGATGGAATTTTAGGGAAGGGAGTACCACTCATGACTTCTCCAAATCACTTGAATGCAGGATTCTTAACCTTTTTAATATCATAGACTCATTAAAAAACATATGACTTTTTAGTATTTTGATCCTTGGCCACAGGATAGATAAAATGGAAATAAGGCTCTTCATGCCTTTTGACCTCCAGATATCCTTAGACATTTTTTAGTTCTCAAAGTCTTACTACATGTAGACAGAATTTTCTAGCCCTTCTCAGAATAATGTTTTTAAAATACATAAAATAAAATGTATAGGATGACAGAAGAAGCCAAATATGTTGAAATAAAGATGTAATTTTCTCTCCATTAAAACTGATGGATCCCAGATTAAGAATATCTACTTTAAAGATTCTGTGTCTCTGTCTCTCTCCTGATCTATTTCTTCTTCTCCATCTCTCTTATTCTCTCTTTTTTTCTGTCTTTCTCCTTCCCTTATCTTTCTTCTTCACTATATATGTATACAAAGAAAGAGAGAAACACTTGTGCGTGTGTGTGTGTGTGTGTCTGTGTACAGGGATAAGTCAGAGGTAATGTGGCATAATGGATAGAGAGCTGACTTTAGAACCAAGAAGATTCATGTTTAAGTCCCACCTCAGACTCATCCTAACTGTGTCACCTAAACTTTCAGTTTCTAGGCAACACTCTTAAGATTGTAAGTTGCTGGGGATATGTATTGGTAGAAGGACTTTCCTCATTCATAATTCCCTTAACCAATAAAATGACAATCACAGGTCTTACTCTGACTCTGACATACAAACACACACACACACTGCATGCATGTGTGTGTATATATACAACTATATGATACACAATGTGCATATATTATATGTACATACACGTGTAATGCATATATGTACACAGTATGTTTATGCACATATAGCCAACATATATTTGTGCATATATAACGTGTATATACACATATATTTGTATATATTGGAAATAATTAATATAATGTAAAAATAATATAAAGTAAATTAAAATAATGCAAATCAACATTTTTATATAATATATGCATTTAACATATATAATGTTTATATATTTAGGATATAATGTATATAATGTGTGTGTGTGTGTGTGTGTGTGTATATACCAAAATACCTTGGACCTTGAGTAAACAATATGACTGTGGGATACTCACATCTATAATATTTCAAACTCTTTTTGGACTGAATTTGAGGGTAAACTTTTATAAATCTCTATTATAAGAAATTAAGTAAATGATTTTTTCTTGAATATTTTCTTAATATAATTTTGAATAATTTTCTTAAATAAATAATTTTCTTCTTATATCTTTTCTTACATAGGAAGAAGAAGAAGAGCCTCTACCTAACAAAAAATGGCCAACAGTAGATGCTTCCTATTATGGAGGTCGAGGAGTTGGAGGAATTAAAAGAATGGAGGTTTGTTTATTTTGTTTTTGATTTTTTTAATTTTAATTTTGAATATTTTCCCATAGTTAAATATTTCATGTTCTTTCCCTCTCCCCCAAACCCCCATAACCTCCCTTAGCCGATGCACAATTCCACTGGGTTTTACATATATCAGGGAATGGAGGTTTGTACTATTTAAAAAGGAAAAAAAAACACAAATGACCTGTAACATGCTTCTGGGACAAAAAATACAGAAAATTCTAATTTTATGTCTCTTCCCTCCATGGTATCACTCTATTAGTTTTAAAATTTTTCATGAAAAAACTGATTTCATTAATTGAAGCATAACACTGCTAATTCCTTTGAATCAAGGACCAAAACAGCAAATACTATGGAAGAAATCACTGTGTAGTATCAGCACAGGGAGGGGATATTTTGGAAATAGGGACATTAAGGAGATACTAAAGGAGCCTGTAAATGTAACAGTACTGATATATCTTCGGAAAAACATGGCAGAAAGAGAGGAATATAGCTTCAAATGTCCACTTCAAGTATGAGAGAGTTTTGTACTTATAAATTGAGAGATATCAAGACTTTTTAACACAGCTTCTGTTAGGGTTATTATAGAATAGAATATGGAGAATTTGGAAGCACAATGTATAATCAATAAGCATTTTCAAGTGCTAATGCTCTAGGTGCTATGTTAGGTGACAGGAGTCAGAGTGGATAAATCAAAACTCATTAGTTTTCCACCAAAACTCACCCCCCTTCCAGACTTCCATATGTCAAAGAAACCCACTATTCTTTCAGGCTCTTATGTTGATAACTTAAGAGTTATCCTTGATTCCTTACTTTCCCTCAAATGACAAAGTCATTTGATTGTCAGATCTTGCCATGTCTACTTTCAAAAAATCTCTTCAATCAGACCCATTTTCAACTTGAACAGACAACAACTTAGTTCAGACCCTTTTGACCTCTTACTTATTGCAACACCCTCCTATTTGGTTCTGTTGCCTCAGCTCTTTCCCTGCTCTTTCTTCCTTCAAGACATATCTTAAGGTTCAGTTTCTACTTTAAGCCTTTCCTGATTCCCAAATTTCTTGTGCCTTCCCTGTAACTAATTAGTATAACTTTGTATGTAATGACCCTAAATTTATATACACATATGCATATATATGTACATTTGTTTCCCTTGATAGGATATAAGAATAGGTATCATTTCATTAGTTGTATTTTTATTCCTAGCATCTAACATTGGTGCCTACCTCATATTGGACCTTTATTGAATGCAAATAATTATATCTATAGCTATGTAGATATCGATATAGTTATAGATAAAAAATAAAGCCCTCTAGGACATCATCCTGAGAGTCAGGAACCTTTGAAACATATTTGCTTTGTTGCTCTGGGCAGTTCATTTAAGTTCTTAGTTCTGGCAATTCTCTAAAATTGATAAATGAGTTACTGATCGGCCTTTGTGGAGGGAATTTTTACAACTGAAGCCCCCATACTAAAATCACTGGTCTAAACAAAAATAATCATGATTTGTTGTATATATGTAGAGTTATATCATAAGAGGATCAATTCAAGAAGCTTGAAAAAGATAAAGCTTAAGTTCTTAATAAATGCTTATTTCCTTCTTTGGGTTCAAAACTGGCCTCAGACACTTTCTAGGTACAATACCCAGGGCAAGTCACTTAATACTGATTGCCTAGCCCTTGCTTACTCTTCTGTCTTTGAATTTATACTAAGACAAAAGCTTAGGGTTTAAAAAAAAAGAACAAGGAAACAGAAAACATGAAGTGGCAGTGAATCTTTCTTTTGGGGGGGGGTGGAGGGAGACAAGTTCATTGTTCTTTGATTCAGAATTTCAATCTTTTATTGTAGTATTTCCAACATATCAGTAATTTCACTTTTTATATAGTATCTTTTCATGAATCATCATGTAATGTGTGAGATAGCATGTCCTAAGTGAATGGAACCCAAACCACTCTTCACTGAAGTTGCAAGCATGCAGTTTTCAAAGTATTTGTATTGGTCCAGAAGAAACAGAATATTTATTCCTCTCTGACATTCTAGTAATGAAGAAATCTCTAAGTTCAAGAAGTCATACGGTGGAAACTTGAACAATCTTGTGGTAGGCTACCTGGACTCCTTTAGAGAAGACCAGGGAGAGTAGGGATGAATAATTTTTCTTCTCATCTCAAATATGTACTTTTCAAGTTTTAAAAGGGAGACTGAAAATAATCCTCTGTTAATATGTTTAAAATGTTAATCTAAGTATTTTTGTAAACAGGTATTCCACAAATGAGAGCCCACAAAAATGCTTACTACATATGAGCGGAGCCCTTAGACTTTTGAAATATTTCTCTCTTGGTGCCTCTTCTTACTTCTCTCTATACTCTTTTGTATGGAGATCTCATCACCTCCCCTAGATTCACTTTTCACCTTTATGCTTATGACTCTTACATCTACTTTTCCAACCCTAACCTCTTGGATGACCTTCAGCTTTGCTTCTCCTACTGTCTATTGGATACCTCAAATTGATTATCTCAGAAACAATTTAAATTCAACACTTTCAAAACCGAACTCATTTTCTGCTCTTTAGTGTGCTTTCTTCCTAATTTATTTATAATAAGCAAAACCCTCCCAGACTCACAAGCTGGGTGTCATTCTCAACTCCTCACTCTACCCTTCATTCTAATTTGTTACCAGGTACTGTTGATTCTTCCTTTATAATATCTTTTTTCCTTCTGAAACTGCTATAGCTGTGTCCTGGCCCTCATAATTCTTCATACTTTTCCAGTGTTCTGATACTTTATGCTGCTCCCTCCTCCAGCCATGCATTTTGTGATCCAGTGATGATGTCCTCATTGATGGTGTTCCTTGAAAAAAGCACTCCATGTCTGACCTCTGGGTATTTCCCTTGTCTGACACTTATATTTGGAATTCCTTCAGGTTCTCTCTAAATACAGCTTTCTACCAATATCCTGTGCAATCTTCCTTAATTCTAATGTCTTCCACCTATTGATTATCTCCAATGTATCTGCAATATAATTCATATATGGTTGTTTACATTTTGCCTCCCCCATTAGGCTCCTTGAGAGCTCTGACTTTTTTTTTATCATTTTTCTATCTCCAAATCTTGAGGCATTTAATTAATATTTGTTGATTGACTAGTCTCAGCCATTGGAATAGAAAAAAAAGCCACTAACCACATACTATCTACCCAAATGCTTAGGCTACCTGGTCCATCTCATTGAGGAAGTGACTTAGGAACAAATGCAGGATTAGATATGACAAGTTTTTTTTTTCCATCTCCCTCCTTCACCAGCCACACAAGATTGTTGTGAAGAGAGTTGGTTTGGCCAAGCCCTCTGGCCTCCTTAATCTTTCTTCCTAGGAAAGAAATTATCTTTCAAATTCTCTGATACCTAATATTGTTTGACATTCACTGCAAAGATTGCTTGGGGAACTCAAGGATTTCCCTTTGTCCTTGGTAGGAAGGAGGCTGAAATGGTTATACTGGCCTTCCCTTTATGCTTTGCTCATCTTCATCCCCTGAACCCCATTGAAACTTGAGTATCCTGATGAAACTGGAGATCTTCTGTTATGATGATAGCCTAGCTACTGGTGACCAATAGCTACATTTATTCAAATTGGGCAGGTGATTTGGATCTTTGGGGCTTTAGGCTTAGATGGGACTGAAGTTCTAATTGTTTTGGCACACTTTTAACAGCATCTCTATAGCATGTCAATCAACTTTTTCCTTATCACCCCCTTATTTTAGCAACCCAAATTTTTCCTGTGTGGTTGTGGCAACAAGTGGGCCCATAGCAAAAGAAAAGTTCTGCCCAGAAGGTAGAATTTAATTACTCCCATACTGGCTAGATGTAGGGTATGGTAGGTCATTGGGGGGAAGGGTTATGAATGCTTCTATCCAGTATACCAAACCAATATATTTTAGGAATTAAACCCCCTCCCTCAAATTCCACCAAAGAACTTCCCAATAATACAGAACTCCCCTCTAATTGATTTAATTTGCAAAAGTAGAACCTCTTTCATCTCCCAAAGTTGATGGAGCTCAGCTACAGGAAGAAATTTTGGTTTTTATGAGTGCATGCCCTTACTAATCTACTGTTCTAATAAGTTACTATTCAAATTTATTCTATTTCCCAAATTTCTTAGGGGTGAAATTCTGCTCATCCTTTATCCTTTCCTTAAGAGTTATAATAGGTGAAGATTGAGACTGTCTTATAAGTAGGCAGATTACCTATACTCATTTTCACTCACCTTTCATTATCTTCTTTTATAGCAGGACTCAAAAGGTTTTCCAGCAAAACTTCAGGATTAGGGGCTGCACTTCCTGCCCAGAACTTTTTAGACGCCACTCCATCTCCATCACCCTTTTTACTTTCTCATTTACTAATATTACACTGTACATTGCATAATAGTTATTTACTTATTATAATCTCAGGTTAGATTCTAAGGTCCTTGAGGAGAGGGTCTAAATGGATTTATGATCTTTTCCACGTTTTTGCTTGCACTAGAAGTAGAAATGGAAGGATAGAAGAAAAGCAAAATTATTTTTCTTAAACCTGTTAGTTCAAACTTAAATTACTTAGAAAAAAACATTTTAAATTAAATCAAATCAACAAAAACAGTATCAAGACATGAGGATTATAAATACTTAGGAATTTAAGAACAAAATATAATGAGCTCCTCAAACTGAGGTTTATATGCTTTGAACTATTGCTGGCTTCTCCCCAGTAATTCTTCTCTAACCCTGTTTTGTGGCAAGCATCTAAACACTATTATAATGGCAATTTGCAGGAAAACAGGATATAAGAATGCTGTGTTATTAACAGCTGCTAAAATAACTCATCAGCAATAAATAATGACTTTATATTTTTGTCCCACTAAACCCGAAGGGGAAAATGCTTATTTCTTTTCTCATAACTTTAAAATTATTTTATTTAAAATTATTTCATTTGCCTCTAAATTCACTACAAATTATAATGAAAGCCAAGTAAAACTGCATACCTCAAATTTCAAATTTCTTGTTTCTCTCTATAGTCAAAGAGCCAAATATACCAATTCTACTGGGGTTTTTCTCTCTTATGGCCTGTCTTCTTTTCCTCCCTCTTTCATCTGTTACTCATTTTTGAAAAATCTCATCTCACTCTTACATCCAAGTTCTCACTAGGAGGTTTTGAATGCAACAACAAACACTGAACTAAAAAAACATGTGACTGTGTGTGTTTGTGTGCATACACAAATGTATACACACATATGTAGAGACCTGTGGAGTGTGAGTGATGCTAGTCTATGAACTGTGTAATCAGGGTCAAGCATACCACCCTCCCAACCCTCAGTCTGTCACTAATGCATCTCTCTCTATATTTGATCTCAACAGGTTCTTCAAAACCACTCTAATGGGGATGATCTGGAATATTTTAAAGATAGACAAAAATCACAAAAACTCTCTTTAAATGGCTTCAGGTTTATTTTAAATTAGGAAATCTCTTCTTCTGTAGATTAAGTTCCTTTTTCCTAATCCCAAACTACAAAGTTAGTGATTTAGGAAAAATAAAACAAACAAACCATTGTCAATCACCATAGAATTTATTAACACTATCAAATATTAAACAAATGTAAGTAAACATTTAAACAAAAAAGGAAAGTACTGTATGGCTGTCAGTCAGAGTTGCGTCTGTGCTGGGAAGGTAGGGGAAAAGAGTCACTGCCTGAACTTTGCTATTGGCTATCAAACTGTTGTTTCAGCCTGTGCCACCCTCTCCTCTACCATGTGTCCATTTTCTCTTCTCTTGCTCACATGCTTCTCTCTCTCTCTCTGTCTCTGTCTTTCACCCTCTCTCCTTCCCTCTCTGCCTCTATCTCTGTCTCTCTGTTTCTGTCTCTCTCTGTCTCTCAACCTCTCTCCCTCCCTCTCTGCCTCCTTTTCCCTCTCTGCCTCTGTCTCTCTGTATCTTTCTTTTTTTGTCTCTCTGTCTCTGTCTGTCTGTCTCTCTCTTTTTCTCTCTCACCTCTCTTTAATCTTTTACCAGTCTAACCTCAGGATTAACTAAAATATCCAGACTCTATTAATTCAAGGTACATCAGTATTCATAGTCTCTGTGATCTTACATTTTGACTAATATTTATATATATATATATATATATATATATATACATATTACATATGTTGCAATATTTGTCTTCTTATTCCCCGGTTGTCAAGTTTTGTCAGTTTTAGATGTGTAAAATCTCTTTTATATTCCCCCTTCTGCCCTCTGACACTACCACAGCCCTAAGGAAACCCCTCACTCCTGGACTTCAGGTTGATCTCTCTTCCTCAAGAATCTCCTTACTTCAAAGTACATTATTTCCCTCTATCATTCAGTAAAAAGCAGTGACTCCCTATCATCTTCAGGATATATAAATATTTAAATATAAATATATAAAATATAAAATATTCTGCTTGACCTTTAAAGGCTTTTGTATCATCTTGCTCCTTCAGGCTTTCCACTGTTCTTAAACTTTATTCCCCTCCACATTCTGTGATCTAGTACACTAGCATTGCATTCTTTGCACTAGACATTCTATTTTTTTCATGCTTTTTATTCTTGGAATATTCTTTCTCATTTCAGACTCTTGTCTTCCATGACATCTTTTAAGTCTCAGCACATATATACCATTCGTTTTAAGAAGTCTTTCCCAGACCCGTTTAATACTAATGCATTCCTTCTGATATTATCTACATTTTATCCTGTTTATATGTAGCTATTTGCATGTTATCTCTTTCTTAAGACTGTTAGTTTTTTGTTTTTTGTTTTTTGAGATCAAGGACTCTTTATTTTCTTTTTATCCCCATTACTTAGCACAGTGCCTGGAAGGTACTTAATAGGTATTTAATAGGTGCTTAATAAATAATTGTTGACTTGGACTCTGTCTGAATTATTTACTATTCCCTAGCTGATTCAATCATAAAACTCTTTAATAGCTAAGCTCCCACTGTTGTTGAGTTGTTTTTCAGTCATTTTTCTATCATGTTCAACTCTTTTTGACCCTGTTTGGGGTTTCCTTAGCAAAGATGCTACAATAGTTTTCCATTTACTTCTCCAACTCATTTTACAGATGAGGAAATTGAGGCAAAAGGGTAAAGTGATTAGCTCAGAATCACACAACTAGTGTCAGAGGCCAGATTTGAACTAAGGAAGATGAGTTTGATTCCAAACCCTATACTATGTCACCAAGTTGCCTGAGGTTCCAACTAGCTGTTACTCTATGGACCTTGTTTTCTTTAGAAGTTTTAGGAATTTTAGAATTGGAATTTAGAATTTTAGAATTTAGAACAGTAAACTATGCTATCCTACTCTGAATATGGTGAAGTAAAATTTTATGGGAGTAGATGGTTGCTATAAATGACTTTGATGTGGAAAATTAAATGTCACCATTCAGATTTGGTTTCCTTAAAATATTTATTATCTTTCATTCATATATGTATGTGTATGTGGGTGTGTATGTGTGCAAATGTCGATATAAAACACCTTTTTTATTCAATTTGTAATTTTATTATTTACTCTTTTTTGAGGTAATGAATTTCTTAAGTTTACTTTCTATACAAAATGTACTGCTTCTTTTAAAACCACTATTTTTAGGCTTTGTGGGGATAACTGGCTCAATAGTCCTTGACTTTCATTTTGTAATCCAATTTAATCCTCACATTAGACTTTACCTATATTAGTTTCATATATATAGTACTATAATTTGAAGGGAAATGTCATTTCTTTGGAAAGGAAGCCATTTGCTATCACCTAACAGTTTTGAAGAATTTAAAGAGCATCTTAATGACCTCATTAAAAAAAACACTATTAAAGTACAAGTGATCACACTGAAAGGTAGAGATTCATTTTAATGGATTAACAAGGGTCCACTCAAAAATGAAAAGAAATAAAGATAAAGGTAATATATATTATATAAAAATAATATAATAAAGTTAGGAATTGTTCTTTCTGTGAAATATAGCTAGGAATAAAATACATATAATATAATATGAAATACATAGTGAAAATAATGGATTCCTTCAAGTCACATTATTTGAATTCATACTGCATATTCTTTTGACCTATAAGTAATTATCCTCTTTTATATAATTATAACTTTAAGGAGTATAATACTTGGAAATATCAAATACATGGAACTACTTCAGGGCGTTTGTTATTGCCAATAATCAGGACCTAGCAGAGTATTTGTATCATCTTCTGCTGACTGTGGTCCTTAAAATACTTATATTTTATGCACACATGCACACACTCTTACATGTGTATATTTAAAATCCTTAAAACATTTTTAAAAATTACAACTTCTTCCCACCTGTTGAATTTAGCCCATCTCTTTATTCCTCAGAGTTCTGACAGTTCTTTGTTAATCTACATATCTTTAATATTGTAGAATACCATTTTATTAAATAGTATAGTCAACATTAATTCAGCTCTATGGTATGTATATAAGGATTCTCTGATAAAATCCTTTATTATAGAGCAATAAGATAGAAGTTTCTTGATGGCAGAGATTGTTTCATTTCTCTAGGTATTCCTAATGTCGATTACAGTGCCCAACACACACTTTTTGCCAGATTGATTGATGGAGGTCTCTGGACCCCTGATCTGTACAAAATTCCCCTATGGGATCATCAGAATCAATTCCCACTGAAAGAAGACCCTTTTAAAATTTGTCTTCTGCATATAAGCACTTAGCGCATATTGACAAGAAGCATAGTGTCTGCTGCTTTAAAAAGTGAGCAGACACGATGACATCCTCTCACACAGAGAGATTGAGTGTAGCTCCTGAAACATCAATTTTAAGGAAAGATTCCATATGTAGTAAATCATAGACATATTCATAGATATATGTGTCACCCTTGAAGACCCTGAATCTGAATCAGGGAAAAGTGAAAACAATTTGATTGTTATTTCCTTTATATTTAATTTCAAAAAAATATACGTGAAATTATGCTCCATTCTTTGATGGAAAATAAGAGAATCACAGTATCTAAGGTTTGAAAAGAACCCCAGAAGCCATCTGATCCACACTATCCGTATGAAACTTCATTCCCATCAGATCTCTTGATAAATGTAGACAATAAATAAATAATTAAGCATTTATTAACTTCTTGCTATATTCCAGGAACCATGCTAAGTTGATAGGATTCCAAAGATAAAACCAGCTCTTTCATTTAAAGAACTTAGCATTCCTTGAGGGAGAGGCAGCATGTATATAAATAGATACTTAAAAAAGCTATATTCAATATAAATGGAGATTAACTATAGTTAGAAAAAGCCTCTTGTTAAAAATATGGCATTTCAAGTGAGTCTTGAAGGAAACAGATTCTAGGAGGAAGATTTGAAGAGGGAGAATATTTTAAGTGAAGTACAGCTAATGCAGATATGTGGAAGGAAGAAGGGAATGAAAGAAGAAAGGGAAGGAAGGAAGGGGAAGGAAAAAAGAAAGAAGGAAGGAAGGGAGAGGGAGGGAGGGATGGAAAGAAAGAAGGGAAATAAAGAAGAAGAAAGAGTTAAGTTCTTTGAGGGAAGGAAGTGTTTTTTATTCATCTTTGGATCCCCATCACTCAGCATAGCACCTGGTACAAAGTAAGTAGTTAATAAATGTTTACTGATTAATTATTGTTTACATGTTTTCAAGTATGTTTCAATACTTCTTGCAGGGAAGGAAAAATGAAATAAATGAAGGAAACAATCACTTATTAAGCTCCCACTATGTACCAAGTGCTTTGTTTAGTACTTTACAAATATTATCTTCTTTGATCCTCACAACAATCATAGAAAGGGAATACTATTAAGATATCCATTTTTTGTTGGGAAAACTGAGGCAGACAGAACTCAAAATCTTTGCTCAGGGCTGGTAAGTGTCTGAAGCCAGATTTAAACTCAGGTCTTCAAGACTCCATTCATCGATATAAATATAGGAGGAATATTTGAGTTTAGGTTCTAATTAGATTCATTTTTTCACTATGATATGAACAACCAACCACCTATTGGGCATCAGGAACCTCTACTTTATGAGGTGCTGTTGTTCATCCAAAAACATCTATTTTTTTTCTTCAGGTTCGTTGGGGTGATAAAGGTTCTACTGAAGAAGGTGCAAGGTTAGAAAAAGCCAAAAATGCTGTGGTGACAATTCCTGAAGAAACAGAAGAACCTGTCAGACCTAGACCACCTCGGCCCAAACCTACATACCAGGCCACTCAGACGAAGTGGTACACTCCAATCAAGGTAACTGAATCTGCCATCCAGCCTCACCTAGGCCCAATGCATACGCAAGGGTTCATTTTCATTTAGCTAGTGTTTTCTGTTGGATGAATTTGTTTTAAAAACCTTAACCATATGTAGCTCTGGTGTCAGAGAGGCTTATGGTGCAAGAAGTCTAGGAATATTTTTGGAAAGTATTCAACAATTCTGGCTCAGACTCCTACTCAAAAATCCCTGAAAAGTATCCAAATTGGACAAGCCAATATACTAGCTAGAATGCCACACTTTCAAATATGCTCGCCATATTTATAAAAATTGTATAAGTTTTTATTACAAATTATCATAAATATTAGAAATATTAGTTCATAAGTCATATATTTTTATTTAAAATTTTATTAAGAAGGAAAGAAGAATCAAAGAATATTGTATACTCTCTAGTAGGTGAATTATGTTACATGCCCAGTTCCCACAAAGTTCCTTAGTAAGTTTTCCTCATTTTTATATGCAGTGGCCCCTTTTACAGCTGATGCCTCTGTCCATTTCTCAGATGTCTACAGCTACATTTTCTCACCTGTGTTCTGCCACATCCACTACAAAATTCCTTTTCCCAGTTACAGTTGACATTATACACTGCGAGTTTAAGGAGGACCTCTCTTACTTTGGACCTCTCCTACAAAAACTCATGGCTCTGTCAACTTGCCATCCCACTTTCTGCAGCTCATTGAGGAATAGGGGTAGAATATAGGTACTCTGTTCTGGGAGGAATTTTCTTTCCCAATTGTGTTATGTAAAAGTTCAAAATATAGACTCCATATTCCAGTGACCTAAAATCTTCTCATCCTTCATTCCATGATACTAACAATAAGCATTGTACATCCAAGAAATTTCTTTCTTCCTTCCATCTTCCCACAGTGGGCTAAACAGGTAAGCAAAACTACTAGACCTAACAATCTTTCCTAACATTCAGCAACTATAGTCCCTTCTCTCCCCAATGAAGGCAAGGAGGAGAATTTCCTTATTTATAATCAGGGCTAGGATTAATCATTATAATTATATAATATTCCATTTTGTTTTGTTCTTTATATTGAAATTAATGTATTTTTTATTTCTTTTTTGCCTTAGTTCATGAGTCTTCTTCTGAATCTATTGTTTGAATGAACAACAAAAAACTGAAAATATTTGTTAAACATCAACATTTGTGTGGAAATTAGTTGAGCCATGCAGTAATTTTGATGTGGTTTCATTTTGTTGTTGATGTGTACTCCTAAGCTGACTCAGAATATCTGTCAGCAAATTAAACTGGATTAAGCTGATTTTCTTTAGCTTTCATTAGTTTTTTTGTTAGTTGAGTTCTGCATTTTATGTCACATAAACATGTCTCCTTGCTTTTATCTGTTTGTTTTTTATTATGTGGTTTTTCAGAGGAACTATTAATATAGCTCCTTGAAGTAATCTTCAAGAAAACTGTTGATATGGGGAAAGCAAACTTTTCAAGGATCTTTTGAGTCCACAGTGAAATGGGACCATTTATACAGAAGCATAAATGAAACTGTGGTCATCTGTGAAAAACAATTCCAAGAACTGAGTAAACATTACTGTTACAAAATAACATTGGAAAACATCTTGGAAATCATCAGAAGGACATGAGAATTGAAGGAGATAGTCCTGAGGTTTGAATAATAGTAAGGATACTATTTTTAATAAAGAAAATATGCTAAATATTTCTGTGAAGAAAAATTGCTTGTCATTGGCAAGATAGTTCAAAGAATGGAAGGGATTAAAATGATGACTAGATCTGCAATTGCAATGATACAGGAAACACCTGGGAAAAGAAATTATCCCTAAGTCAGCATTTTCCTTACCATTTATCTTAGAGTTGCCTGTTGTACTGAGAGTGTAACAGCCAAATCTAGGGTCATGTAACCAGTATGCATCAGAGATAGAACTTAAACTCAGTTCTTCTGGCTCCAAGATGAGCTCTCTATCTGCTGTTAAATAATAGGAAAAGTTAATATTTCTGACAAAACTAATTTTTTTTAATTCAAGGCTATTCTAAAACTATTATTGAAGAAATACAGAAGACATTGTAAGATCTGGGTATTTTCATCAACTATAAAGTATTCACCCTCCAAAAAATGTCCTTTAAAAAAATTCCAGCAGACCTAGGAGATTTGTCCCTAAAGAAGGAATATTTAATTCTTATATAAATACGTTGATGTTCTGAGAAGCAGAATTTTTCTAAAATTATAGATGTTCTTAAACGATTTTGCAACATGAAAGGTTAATGAGTTTATCAGATTCCCAAGTCATGTGTCTAAGAAGATGAAGGATTAGCCATTTTCTCCAGACCTTACTAATGTCAAAAAAAAGTTCCACAGATATTACTATAACAGCTATAATCACAGGAAAAGAAAACAAAAAGCTTAATAAGGTAATAGATTTATGAGTCAGTAGTTGAAAACTCAAATCACTAGTGCTAACTCATTTTATATTTCTTCCCTACCAGACACCATGCATTTACAGAGCACAGAAACCAAGACAATGGTGTGTGCTTTGGGATCCCTTCAAGATTTTGCTTCCTCATGCAATCTCTGCCTGCACATGTCACCTTGCCCTTACCCCAGCAATCTGTTGCAACAAGCAGTGGGGATCCAAGATTTGCCTAAGCACTTATATAAGAGGGAATGATATAGGAGTCAAGACCATGTTCTGATAGATATAGCCCATAGGTTATCTCAAGGAAGCAGAAACTCTACCCAGAAGACCCACTTTATCTCCATCTGAGCACTAAAAAATGTCAGATGTTGACTCAGCCTATTTAAAGAGAACTAAAAACAGAAGGAAATGAGATAGGGATCTAGTGAATAGATGTACACTAGGCCTGATGGAAAGAGGACTGGTATCAAGCTGAAGGGATATTTTCTTCCTAGAAGCAGGAACCAAGGTTAGTGAAAAATGAATTCTCTAACTTAGAAAGAGGCTGAGGTTATTTTGAGGTCACCCTTAAGAGAAAACTCACCATCAAAGGGGAAAAAGTCAGAAAGTAAGTAATAAGAGAATAAACTAAACACAAAAACAAATAGAACAACCTTTAAAACCCTAAAATCACCAATAATCTTAAATGGAAGTAAATTCAGTTAAAAACCTTAATAATCAAAGAAATTAAGTCAACAGGAAAGATATTTATGTTTATATCCATATCTATCTATGTATACAGATAGTTTAGATATGTAGATGCTCAGAATTTCCTAAAAGTTTTATTAAAAATAAGGATTAGAATTGTACTAAGATTTTTAAGCCATGCTCATGTGGGTGTGGGTGTTTGTTTCCAATAACTATTTCATAACTCACTAACAGTTCTCAAAAGAAGAAGTGGAAACTATTATCAACATATTAAAGAATGCTCCCAATTATTAATAATAAGAAAAATGACAAGAATCCTAAGATGTAATTTCCATGCACAAAAGTGTGGCAAAGATGAAGAATTATCAATTTTACAATATTTGTGGGAAAGATAGAAACTGTAGTGCATTTCATGTAGAGCTTGGGTCAGTAATATTATTTTAGAAAATGATTTGGAATTATCCTAATAAAGTGACTGAAATGTCTATACACATTGATTCAAAGATTCCACTACTGGGAATATATACCAAAGAAATCGCTGATAGGAAGTATTAATATACAGCAAAATAATTATAGCATCACCGTTTCATGATATCATAGAATTGGAAATAAAGTAGATGCCTACTGACCAAATTGTGGTATTTAAGTGTGATGAAATATTACTGTGCTCTAAGAAATGACAGATATGATGAATTCAGATATATAGATGTTATCATTAATTCCCATTTTACAGTTGACAAAACTGAGGCTAATAGCAGTAAAGTGACTTGCCCTAGCTATCTCAGTATTATTTATTAGAAGCAGTGACTGACTTGATAAGTTCTTTTTGCTTGAGGGTAGGGGTGATGAGAAAGTGAATGACAATGAACCCAAGGAGAACAAAAAACAAGAAGGGAGAAGCAGAACCTTCAAATGATCCATTCTTAATCAAGTAATTTCTTAGGGTTGGTTTGAGATGAGTTTCACAGAGCCAAGGAAATCAACAATAAAAATAGGAAATGATTGGTATTGTCTGTTAAGGAGCAGGAGTAATGATAGGTTGAAATTTTCTTAATGAATTGATTTTTTTCTTCACAAGTAAGTCAGAGCCAGTATATTTCAGAGGCAGTGCAATATTTTATATATATTTAATTTCACCTTTTTTGAGCCATTCATTTAACAAAGATTAATTATTTGCTATGTATTAGTTACTAAATGATGTTTCTGTCATTACAGGGTCGGCTTGATGCACTCTGGGCTTTGTTACGTCGGCAGTATGACAGAGTTTCTTTGATGCGACCTCAGGAAGGAGATGAGGTTTGTATTTGTGATGGTCTTGGTCCAAATGTGAATAGTGATTATTTCAGTGTTGTACATGCTGCAAAATTCCAAGTTCTCATTTTATCTATGAAAGGAATATGTTCTAACATGACACTCATTAATGAGTGATCATACAATATTAATGGGGAAATTGAATCACTAAGTTCTTGCACCTTAAAATATACACTTAAATATTTTGGCACCAAATATAATGATGTATCCAAGAAATTTAAGTACACTCATTGAGTTAACTTTTTGTCATTGAAGGCACAGGGGTCTTTGAAAATTTGACCAATATATACTTCTTTGCTTTCTCTTGTCCTGTTTTAGGATTGAAAATTTTTTGTTTAATGAAATTTGTTTAATGACTTCTGAAATATAATGCTAAATATATTTTTAAGTATAAGAGAGGTCATTTGAATCTAGAATAATTTAACATTACTAAAGATTTATGATATTGAGGTGAATTCATTTTGCATTTATTTATTTGTCTTCTGAGGTGTTTTTTTTCATTATGTTATCAAAACTGGATGTTATTCTTTTAAAGGTGGCAGAATTAAATTGAGTTAATTTAGCATGATAATTATAGACAGTAGTTTTTAAAATTATGTATGAATTTCCCAGAACATAGAATAATGCCTCCCTTTCATAGAGTTTATTCTCCCACCAATTACAATCTTTCTAAAGTATCCCCGAGAGCCAGCAAAATAGCCACTTAGAATACCTGTAGGAATTCACTCAGCACCCTGTGAAGGAGCTTCTTGCATTATTGGATAACTCTAATTAGGAAATTCTATTTTTTCATCCATTTGTTCTCAGTCCCTCCTTTCAGAGGAACTTAGAATGTATTCAAAGATATCTAACATGATTTTTTAGTCTTTTATACTGCATATACATGAAAAGTGTTAGTTTTCTTCTGTCGTTTCTAAATTATGATTGCTTGACTCCTTTATCAGCATCCTCTGAATACTTTCTACTTTGCCAAAGCCTTTAAATTGTGGCACGTATAATTGTTGTCTGACAATCGTAGAGTATGATGATACTATTGTTTTCCACATTTCAGATAGTGTATTCTATCAATGCAGCCTGAGATGGCAGTAGTTTTCTTGGCACTCATATTGGCCTATTGTTTCCAAAATCTTTTTTCCCTTTTTTTTTTTAAGAAAACATTTCACATTTTTTTGTCCTTTTCCATCATTTTTCAAATATTTCTTACTGTTTAAAAGACTACATTTACAAATTCTCTAAGCAACCTTGAATGCATTTTTCTTGGTCTGAAGACTGCTAACAATATTAAGAAAATTCAAGATAAATTACAGGCATTAGATATATTAGATATTTAATGTGGGTTGGACATTTAGCATTACTCGAGCTGAAAAGCTAATACTGAACAGGTTTTTCCTCTTTCACAAAGGTTTTTGTAAAGATGCACATAAAGAAATCCTAACTTGAATTTCAAAATTTCAGTTTGGCTGGATGCAGTATTTTCTAAAACTTCACTAAAAAGAAAGACTTGATTGATACATTAAATATTTTTAGAAAACAAAGCCACACCCTTTAGCAACATTTTTATTAATTGTTGGAAATGAATTGCAGATGTGCTTTTGTGTTGTATTTCATATTTTTGATGAACATGTAAAGCTAAACGTGTTAATGAGTTTTGTGTTGAAAGTCTTGGATATTATCTCATTTCATGAATTGATTGCAAATCGCCGTTATTATGGGATAATATGATATTTTGGAAGAAATATGCTTTAATATCAGGCTATGATGAATCAAGCATATTTGTTATTTTCAACTACCTTAGATTTTATAGTTGTTAAGACTATCTGATGTGGGTTAGATGACTGTTTTTCCAAGTAAAAGTAATTCCTGATAATAGACATCCAACTCAATTTAGCTAATAGTGAGCGTGGAGCACCATCTAGACATCCAGCTTAAAATCTTCCTCTTGCATTAAAATATTTCTGGATTATGTAGAAGATATTATACTCCATTTCTTTGAATGTTATATTACTAAACAACTTTAATTATACTCTTGAGACATCAAGTACATCTAAGTAACACTGCTCATTTAAAAAACTCTGCTTTATTTTATTACTTCATGTTTTAACTTTCTTTAGAGGTAAAATTATGTCTTCACTATAATGCTATCCTCCTTCTCTTGTTTGTTTGATCTTTGTGTTTTTATGGTAATTTATAGAAATATTTCCAACACTAAAACTTGACAAATATGTAGTTTATATGAAGCCTGACAGGTACAGAGAATCAGAATTTTATCATCTCCAAAACTCCTCTTTCTCTTTCATGATACTGTCTATAAATCAGTCTATGTCCCAAAGTTTGTCACTAACTTGTGCCCTGAGTTTGTAATTATTATGGGAATAAGAAAGTTAAACTTAATTCAAAGGGAAAGATCCCTCCCTCTCTCTCTCCCTTCTTCCTTCCTTCCCTCCCTCCTTCCTTCCTTCCCTCCCTCCTTCCTTCCTTCCCTTCTTCCTTCCTTCCTTCCTTCCTTCCTTCCTTCCTTCCTTCCTTCCTTCCTTCCTTCCTTCCTTCCTTCCTTCCTTCCTTCATTTCTTCCTTCCTATCCCAGCACCATTGCCAAATATTTTCTTGGCAGCTTGAGCCAGCTCCCTGTGTTTTCACACTCTCTTTAGATGTTCCAGTCTGAGGTGGTACCAGACTATAGCATGAGAGAATAAACATTTCTCCCTTATACATCTTTGCATTCCAGTAAAGCTGGTCCCCAGTTACTGAGAAGAGAACCAAACTTATTGTGAGACACTTCAAAATATTCCCCAGGATTTCAAATAATCACTGTTATATGTTAGCAACTTAACATTCCTCCTGCATACAGGAAAGAATGACAAAAACATTTACTAAGCACTTACTATCTGACAGGCCCTTGGGTTCACATTGAAAAACTAAGCAGTCTCTGTTCTCACTGAGTTTATATTTGAAATAAAAGACACAGTATAAATATCAGAGATTATTGTAATGCCCAGAAATTCTTAGGTCATTGGCAAGTCAAGATGGCCATACCAAGGGGTGTGTAGGGAAATGGTGGCAGAGTATATTGTAAAGTCCTTTCACTTGTTGGTTGGACCCTGGCACCTTCCCACCCTAATTCCCTTTCCTTTGAGAGAAAACCCAGAGTTCCTGCATTAGTAGGAAAGTTGAGAGGTAGGGCATCATGGAATGGGGGTGGGGGTGGGGAAAGGCAGCCTGTTATACTTGCTTCTTTATAGCCTGGCTTAGTGGGCTAGGCTGGGAGTCAGGAAAGATATCCTGGGGGAAGATATTAGGATATTTAATTCAAAATTTCAATATTATTTTCTATTTGAAAAATTATTTGTAACTCAAAAAATAATTCATTTTAAAAAAACCATTGAGTCAACTTTTCTTTAGCTATTTTGTAAATCATATTATACAATGTTCTCAAAGTCTTATTTTGTACATATGTAGTCACCAAAAAAAAATTTTAAAACCCCATAAACCTAATCTAAACAGTAGAAAACTTTGCGATACCTGCAACAACTTACCAAAAATATTTTTCTATACTTGTGACCTTATAATAGGCAGGTGGACTTATCTAGTTTTATAAGAAAGTGAATAAGTATTCTGTCTTCTATGAACCTCAAAAGAAAGATGAAACAAAATTTAAAAAAAATCTGGAGAGATGTCTAAAAAAAAGAAAGACATATATGTTAGAAAAGAAGAAAATGCATTTGTTGTCTTTAAGGTATTTGACCCATTGCACCAAAATAATACTATTCCTACCTAGTTAACTGCATTTACTCTCTCCTGAAAAACATGTATTCATGCCCTTGAGAGAGTGTGGTTCAATTAAGAGAATCAGTACACAATCAATCTCTCTCTCTCTCTCTCTCTCTCTCTCTCTCTCTCTCTCTCTCTCTCTCTCTCTCTCTCTCTCTCTCTCTTTCATTATGCTAAATTTCAAGCCAAACAAATGTTTTCCTTCTCCTGCTCAGAGGCCTCATTGTACTACTTTTCAGAAGAATTCACTGCTGAATTAATGTCCTTGATCAAGTAATTGAAGTTTAGGCATAAAGTATCAAAGCAGAGGGAAGAGAGAAAATCCCTGCCCCCCATCCCACACTGCCTGCTCCTACGGAGGGTGGCCCAGTTTGAGGGCTGCACACAGACAAGGCAAGAAGCTTTGATTGTGAATGGAAGTCCTCAGAGTCATGCATTTTTCATCTCACAATGCACAAGGTTAGGGAAGCTTGTACAGGTGTGAGTTAGCAGGTTGTCTCTGACATCTGTGGAGCAGAGGCACAGGTCCTCCCCAGCCTGCAGGGAGGCTGTTGGATTGTCAGCGGACGTAGTTGATAGTGGCAGAACAGTTTTGGTCCCACATTTGCTGCCTGGGGGTCCAAAACACCAAAGGTAGAGATGGGGTGGACACAGCTGTGCTCCTAAACTTGCCTTAGGCACAAATAAAGAGATCTAATATAGTTTGACTCTGTTGGGGTGGGGAGATGAGGACAGAGAGCCACTTCAGAGACAACTTAGCATAGCAACATCTGTCACCAAGTTTCCAGGGAGTGACAGGGGACAGCAGGTATGGATCGGAGCCTCTACGTAAACAGCCTCCATTAGGCCATGAATACTTTTGAAGGGCTCCCATCAAACATGCTGCGTCCGCAGCAGGAGTTTGTTTTGTTTTCAAAGTAATGTTTGGTTTTGTGCATTTGCAAAGTAATTTATAAATGATGCATCACCAACATTCTCTCTTTTGTTTGAAGAGTGTGAGACAGAAGAAGGAGAAAAGAGGCAGGAAGGCATGGAAGGAAAAAAAAAGACCAGCAATAGTTTTTGGAGTTTTTCCACAATCCAATTAACTCTCTAAAGAGCTTCTTGGCTTTAATTGAGGTTACGTTAACCTTCAGACAGCTTCACCACAGTAAACCAAACTCCACATAGGTAAATTTACAAATTCCACTAGTGGAACCTAAATGCCCAACATCATTGTAGTTTATAAATCCAGCTATTTCATGTAGGTTTTATTATAGAAAAAGAAACTAGATTAAATTTTATGTATTTGTAAGTAAATTTTAATAAATTAATAAAAGTATTCTTCAAATGCATTTTCATTAATATCTGAGAACCAAATTCACTAGCTTTAAATGCTTCTAATTTCTGAAGGTGTGTGGAAGAATTATTTAAAATAAATCTATTATTTTGAAAACTTAAGCAAGTAAACATTTCGCTGTTACTTTTCCTGTGTATCAAATGAATTTATAATTAAAGCAAAGTTGTTTTTTTAAATTTCAGAGGGAACCACATAAATTCATGACTGTATGTCTTTTATGACAGAATCCATCATAATAACAAGGCTTTTAAATAACAGTTAATACGGTATAGTTAGAGAATAGATATGAAATTGTTCTGAAAAGGCTAAAATTCTGTATAAATTTAAATAATTGAAAACTGATATGTTGGACATCAGTTAATGCTGCTGACATGATCACTGTCATGTCATGAAAAGGAAAAAAAAATACCAGGACATATACATTATTTTAATGTAATTTTGTATCATGGTCTTTTGACTTCAGTTTGATTGTAAGTTCCTTAGTATCAAAAGGTATCTCTTATTTTACACAGTTTCATTTAATACACATAAGAGATTTCAAGTGCCCTCGGTGTTTGGTATTATATAATAGTGTTGAGGAAATCCTGTTGGATTTTGGAGTCGGTTAGAGTCCGAATCCTAGGACTGCTGCTTTCCAACTGTTCAACTTCGCCTCTCCATGAATCAGTTTCCCTTTCATATGATGAGGGGGGGATTCTACTAAATGACTGCTAAGGTCCCTTCCAACTATAAATCTATAATCTGATTAATTTAACTTTTTAGTTTTATCTAGATGTTTTAGATTACATAAACATATTTTATTAAATTTTATAAGTTCTTCTGCAACATTCATATTACAGGATTATTGATCTAGAATTTAAAGGCACTTCAGGAATTATCTGCTTCAATTCGTTCATTTTACAGATATGGAAACAGATCTATAGCAATTAAGTAATTTGCCCAAGATGACTTTACTATTTTTAATCCCACTTCCTTCTTAAAATTTAAATAAGAATTGTAAAATATCAACATTTTAAAGTATTTTAATAATTTCATTTCAATATAATTGATTTCCTTTCTTTTATATCATGAATTTAAGAATATTATTCTGAGAATTGGTACAAAGGCTTCCATGCTAGCAAATGGATCTATCACACACACACACACACAGACACAGACACACACACATACACATTAAGAACCTTTGCACTAATCAGATTATTTGCTATCTTTCTTTGAGGAATAGGTGGATCCTTTGGGCTTACTATGATATGAAATTATTGGGAAATGTATTAACTAAATATTTCTACCTTTTATGTTGCTAAGTATCTTTTACTTTTTATTATCTCTTGTATTTTCATTACAAAGCATCCATAAAGTATCATTATGTCCTGAATAAGCTAGGAGATGTAATTGACTTTGTTTTACATGTAATTGAAAGATAAAATTTTCCAGTGTAGCCTAGGGCATGAGCCTTCTATTAATAGTATAATATCTCACTGACTATAATTTTTAGCTGTATACATATGTTCATGCAGAACATATTTTCTGAATATATATGTCACTAGTATAAGGGAAGAATAAGTAACTAATTCATAAATCAGAGTTTCATTTGTACTTTTATCTGGAAGATTTGAGACTTTATATGGTTTTAATGATTGGTTGGTTTGGGCCTAGATTCTCAGTGCAAATAAGAAATATGAAATTCAGACATTTTGTCCATTTTCATGTTTCAGTCAGGAAAAGGCATCTTATTTCACAAAATCATATTTATTTTAGAAATACAAATTTACTCTAATTCATGACTTTTCTCATCATTTTTTACTCTGTCTTAATATTAGGTGATGTTTAGGCTTGCTATTGGGTTATGGTATTATTTAACCATAGGTTTTGGAGTTTCCATGAACCTTAGAAATTATCTAATCACCTTGGATCTTAGAACTGAGGAAACCAAGGTCCAGTGGATCAAAAGCTGAGAGAAAGCTGACTTTAATGGCCAGCCAACATAACTCCCTTATTTTATAAGTGAGGAAGCTATGATCTCCAAAGGTTCCATGACTTCCTCGGGTTCACACAAATACTAAGTGTTAGGAGTGGGATTAGAAATCACATGTTCTTACTCCAAATCTGCTATTCCAAATATATGGTCTTTGTTTTCTGTTTTTATATAACTGTGTCTGTGCCTTGAATAACATTCGTTAATCTGAGCTAATCAATAGTAAAATAATTAATAGAGAACACATTTCTAAAAATTTCATTAAAGTATTTTCCAAAAAAATAATTCCTCGTTCTTTTAGCACAGTAAAAGAATAGTCCTTTAAACTTTTGTACTAAGAACTGAGTATTTAAGAGTCAACAAAAGAACAGATACAGATATGTTCTATAATTTTGGTAAACTTACCAGTCTAGTTTTGAGGCATTGGTTGCTCCAAAACAGGACGATCTTCCATTGACATTAAAAGTTTCAACACATGCTAATTTTCTTAGTCTGGTTGAACATTACCTTTTATATATGTGTGTGTAATTTATGTAATATCAAAGGTAAATTTCATTGTTTTTATTAAGCAAAAATTTTAATGCCTTTCTTTTGAGTATGCAAATATACTATGTACTAATTTTCTCTTTCCAAATAAGATACCACAGAGTATATAGTCTGTATGACAGCAAACTATTATAGCTACTAGGAAACCTACTCTAAGTTCCATTTCTAAAGCTTTATAATAAGGGTATTCTAAAAGGAGAGGCCATTCTCATAATTCAGTTATGTTCTCTTTAATTAAGGGAGTAGCTTTTGTGGAAAGATTCTATTTAGTTCATATTCCCTTTTCTTTTTAATTTTATTAGGATTTGGCTTAGGTAAAGTCCTATTAAAATTTAAAAATGACATCACTGTTTTAAGGAAAGTTAATATATATATATATCCATATTCATATTCACACACACATGTACACACATAGATATATAAATATAGATATATAAATTTTATGCCCTGAGTCTGTCATTCTTTTATTTTTAGGTGGATAGCATGCTTTATCATTGGTCCTTTGGAATACTGGTTGAACTTTGTGTTGATCATATCTTATTGCTTTCCAAGTTGCTTGTTTTTATTCTGTTATTGTTACTGCATAATTGCTTTTGTGGTTCTGGCCATTTCACAGTGTATCAAATAATACAAATCTTTCCAAGTTTCACTAAAAACCATTTCTTTCATTGCTTCTTATAAGTTGTATTCTATTATATGTGTATACCTTATTTTGCTCACCTATTCCTGAATTTATGGATAACTTTTAAGTTCCCAATTCTTAGTTCCAATTTTTTTTTCAGAATGCCAGTGCATAGCTACTTCTCTAGCTTTAATTTCCCTGTTTTCCTAAAGCCTCTCCTGGACTTCTCATCTTTCTTTTCTTTCACTATTACCAATCTGAAACTGAAGTAGAAACTCACAGTTGTTTTATTTGTATTTTTAAAATTATTACTGATTTTGAGTATTTTTTCATATGAAATACCTTGGACTTCTTTTTTTGAAAATGGACTATCTACACGTTTTGAACACATCAATTGGGGAATAGCACTTATAATTACAAATTTGAATCAGTTCTTCGGAAATGTAAACTTGTGACAAAGATTTTCCCTCCAGTAGTAATTTCCTTTCTAGTTTTAGCAACATTGATTTTGTTTGTGCAAAAATTGATTTCTATAACCATCTTTACCCATTTGATCTTCTTTTGGTCTTTGATCAGTTATCTTTGTCCCTTCTTTGGTCACAAACTCTTCCCCTTTCCATAGATCTTAAAAGTAATTTCTTCCTTGTTCCTTTAATTTGTTTATGACATTGACCTTTGTCTAAGTCATGTACCTATTTGGTGCTTATCTTGAGACATGATGTGATATCTTATTTCTTCCCTATTGCTTTCCAGTTTTCCCAGCAATTATTTGTCAAATAAGGAGTTTTTACCTTAGTACCTAGGATCTTTGGATTTATCAAACCTTAGGACCCTAATTGATGCTTTCGTATGTGGTATACCAAATCTGTTGCATGGATCAACCTCTGTCTTTCTTAACTCATATATAATTATTTTTGCTAGTTATTTGTTGAATAGTTTGACATCTGGCACTAATTTGACCTCTTTCACATTTTTTTCATCGTGTTCCTCCAGATGGATTTCAGTATTATTATTAATTTTTCAATAATTTGATTGGTGTGATTGAATAAGTTAAATAATATTGGTTTGTCTTACCCATGAAAATTTAATGTTTCTCCAATTGTTTAGTTCTTCATTTGTGAAATACGTGTTTTATTTTCATATCTATATATTTCCTATGTATGTCTTCATAATTGGACTTTCTAAGTATTCTATTCTGTACTTATTTTTTTTCTTTTTTAAACCCTTACCTTCCATCTTGGAGTCAATACTGTGTATTGGCTCCAAGGCAGAAGAGTGGTAAAGGTAAGCAATGGGGGTCAAGTGACTTGCCCAGGGTCACACAGCTGAGAAGTGGCTGAGGCCAGATTTGAACCTAGGACCTCCCGTCTCTAGGGCTGACTCTCATTCTACTGAGCTACCCAGCTGCCCCCTCTGTACTTATTTTAAATAGAATCAAGGCCTTATCAAGCATATCTTATTTATATACCATTCCATGGACCCTTAACCAGCCATTCATTGTGCTAGCTGCTGGGGCTATCATGACAAAAATGGAATAGGACTTTTTTCTCATGGAGTTTATATTTTATCGAGGGAAAATATGTGTACATAGAAGTTATATAAAATATATAAAAAGTAAATGTAATGGGGGTAGGAACTGATGATTAAAACAAAACAACAATTATCAAATGTAATTCTATTTTTTTTATTTGCAGATTTAGTTGTATCTAGTGATCCATAGAATTAATGACTAATAACAGAGATAGAAAATCTACCTATTTGAGATAGTAAATGGGTTGCTATTGTTTACAGTGCTATAGATCCATAGAGCTATAGTGCTATAGATAACCAAGGTATTTCTTTTTTTAGATTCTACTTCATGTAGAAGTAGTGAGAGGATGCTTGATTTTTAAAGAACTGATTTTTTTCAGAATTTAATTTTTTGTATTTTTCTTTGAATTCCCACTTTGATCATTACTTAGAGAACATAATGGTTTTACATTTGTTTCACCTTGGATGGAATAGGCTTTCCATGAATATACCCCAAACCTCAGCTATTGCAGGCAGATTGTAACTCCATCCTCTTCAGAGTGGCCATGGACTCTGAAGTCCTGATGTGGCTTATGTTATTATTACCAAGTAGCTCATTAGTCTAGTTTACAGAAATGCTAGCTAGCCTCAAGAAATAGTATGTAGGAACTTAACTGTTTAATTCGTTTGCTACTTTTCAGAAGATATGTCATATTTAACTGTCCTTTGTACCCAGATTTATGGACTAGTCCTATACTCTTAACCAGATTACTTCCTTTTCCATTAACTGCTTAAAGTAGGGCAGCTGTCCATGAAGCTAGTAGTAAATTTGATAATGTTTGCTATGTTAATCTGTCAGCTTTTCAGATGGAGAAGGCTTCAGATAATAGGATTAAAGTTTCACAATCTCAGGTTTTTCTATCCTAGGATAAGAATGGAATGAGAGTGATAGAGTGACTTAAGGAGGGAAAATTTGAGGAGTATTGTTATAATGGGCAAAACAAGAAAAAGAATTATTCCTGTCTTCTTCTTAACTATCAATATTTTTAAATCTTGATTATTAATTATGAGGTTAAATCCTTAATGCCCTTTCTATACACTAGTATCAGATTCTCTTTTATAAGGTAGGAAAGTTAGCAGGTAAAGCCAGCAGATAGTCTTCTATATGTGTGTGTATCGTACATAAATATTTTCATTTGCATCTTTCAAACATTTCCCTGAGTTAACATTCAGTCCTTCACCTTTTGACAGTTACTGTAGGGCAGTTAGGATAGATAGACAAGTAACAATAAATCCAAATAAAATCCCTGCATAGAGCAACAGTAGTAAATCTTGATAATATCACCTTCATGTTTACCTGAATACAAACTACTTTGCTCAAGATGAAATGTGTGTTTATGAGCTGAACATGTTACAGGAAGAGGGAAAAGGAAAGAGGGAGAGAGGGAGAGAGGGAGAGAGGGAGAGAGGGAGAGAGAGAGAGAGAGAGAGAGAGAGAGAGAGAGAGAGAGAGAGAGGAGACAGAGAGAGATCTTTTGAACAATTAATGGGAGGAATGAAGTGTTTTTGTAAACAGGGAGTTTTAAATTATGGAACTAGTAAAGTTGAAAATTAATGACTACATTTCTAGCCTTGTTCATTGAGACTTCAGTTGAATCTTGAAATCATGAGGGAGCCCTTGTTTTAAGAATTTACTTTTAATTTCTCATTGTCTATTTTTATGATAGGCTCATGCTACTTAAACTTGTTGGTTTATTCTTTATTGATAAATTAATATATTTTATTCTTCTGGGATTATTTCCAACATGAAATACAAATTTAAAGACATTAATTGCATTTCCTAGCTATACAAACTTATAATCCATCAAGGGGAAATGTTTTAGAAACAGTCTTTAAGTACCTCATATATTGAGTACCTCATATATTCGTGCGCTGGGGAAATAGACAAAAAAATTTAATAATTCTTTCTCTCAGAGAGCTCTTTCAGAGGAGACAATATATACAAATATAATTAAATACAGAATAAGAAATTTTAAATGAACACAAAGTAGTTGAGGGGAGCAAATTAGCAATTAGAATAATCAAGAAGAATGCAGATAGTGTTAGAGAAGAAAGCAAGAGAGTCCTTTGAAGTGGAGGTGAGAAAGGGGTGCATTCTGGCATGGGGATGGTAGCGCAAAGACATAAAATAGGGAGATGGATCACTTTTTGTAAGAGATAGAGAGTGCAAAAAGGGAAATAATATATCATGAGTCCTAAAAGATAATATGGGACCAGGTTATGAAAGACTTTAAACCCCAAACAGAAAGAAGTGATAGTATAATGAGAACATTGTTATCTCTGACCTTAAGGGAAATCTCTTTGGCAGCTGTGTGTAGGGGAAATCTTAGGAAGAAAGAGCTCTTGGTGTTTGTTTACCTTTTGAAAAGTCCATTTACCAGTAACACTTAAGCAGTATAGACAGAACTATGAGTCTTCTGCATAGAAATGATAATTAAACTAGTAGAACCCAGATGCAACCAACAAGGAAAGAGTTTATAGAGAAAAAGGGGCCCAAGACAGACCCTTGGAAGTACATCTATATAAGACCACATGATATGGAGACAGAGGCAACAAAGGACACTAAGAAGGAATTGTCAGATTGAGAGATACAAGGAGAACCAGGAGAGAGTAATATCATAAAAATCCTGCAGCAAAGATCATAAAGTATAAAGATTAATAATCCAACAAATTTGTCGATAAGAAATCATTGATCATTAAAGAGGCAGCAAATATCAGTGAAGTCATGACATTAGAAATCAAATCAAAGAACTAAAGAGTGGTTTTAAAGAAGGAAACAAAATGTAGGTAGCCTTTTTAAAAAATTTTTTAAATATTTATTTTTTTAACCATTTATTAATATTCATTTTTAACATGATTACATGATTCATGCTCCTACTTTCCCCTTCTCCCCCCGCAATCCCCCCACCCATGGCCGATGCACATTTCCACTGGTTTTAACATGTGTCATTGATCAAGAACTATTACCAAATTGTTGATAGTTGCATTGGTGTGGTAGTTTTGAGTCTACATCCTCAATCATGTCCACCTCAACCCATGCATTCAAGCAGTTCTTTTTCTTTTATGTTTCCTCTCCTGCAGTCCTTCCTCTGAATATGGGTAGCGTTCTTTACCATAAATCTCTCAGAACTGTCCTGTGTCATTGCATTGCTGCTGGTACAGAAGTCCATTACATTTGATTTTACCATAGTATATCAGTCTCTGTGTACAGTGTTCTTCTGGCTCTGCTCCTTTCACTCTGCATCAGTTCCCGGAGGTCTCTCCAGTTCGCCTGGAACTCCTCCAGTTTATTATTCCTTTTAGCACAATAGTATTCCATCACCCGCATATACCACAGTTTGTTCAGCCATTCCCCAATTGAAGGACATACCCTCCTTTTCCAGTTTTTTGCCACCACAAAAAGCGCTGCTATAAATATTTTCATACAAGTCTGTTTATCTATGATCTGTTTGGGGAACAAACCCAGCAATGGTATGGCTGGATCAAAGGGCAGGCATTCTTTTATAGCCCTTTGAGCAGAGTTCCAAATTGCCAGGCAGAATGGTTGGATCAGTTCACAGCTCCTTAAGCAATGCATTAATGTCCCAATTTTGCCACATCCCCTCGAGTATTCTTTACTCTCCCCTTCTTTCATTTTAGCCAATGTGCTAGGTGTGAGGTGATACCTCAGAGTTGTTTTGATTTGCATTTCTCTAATTATTAGAGAGTTAGAACACTTTGTCATGTGCTTATTGATACTTTTGATTCCTTTATCTGAAAATTGCCTATTCATGTCTCTTGCCCATTTTTTCAATTGGGGAATGGCTTGATTTTTTATACAATTGCTTTAACTCCTTGTATATTTGAGTAATTAGACCCCTGTCAGAGTTTTTCGTTACAAAGATTTTTTCCCAATTTGTTGTTTCCCTTCTGATTTTGGTTGCATTGTTTTTGTTTGTACAAAAGCTTTTTAGCTTAATATAATCAAAACCATTTAATTTACATTTTGTAATTTTCTCTAACTCTTGCTTGGTTTTAAAATCTTTCCTTTCCCAGAGATCTGACAGGTATACAATTCTGTGTTCACTTAAATTATTTATAGTTTCCCTCTTTATATTCAAGTCATTCACCCATTCTGAATTTATCTTGGTGTAGAGTGTGAGATGTTGATCTAAACCTAATCTCTCCCATATTGTTTTCCAAATTTCCCAGCAGTTTTTGTCAAATAGTGGATTCATGACCCAAAAGTTGGGCTCTTTGGGTTTATCATACACTGTCTTGCTGATGTCACTTACCCCAAGTCTATTCCACTGATCCTCCCTTCTGTCTCTTAGTCAGGACCATATTGTTTTTTTTTTAATTTTTAAACCCTTTACTTCTATGTATTGACTTATAGGTGGAAGATTGGTAAGGGTAGGCAATGGGGGTCAAGTGACTTGCCCAGGGTCACACAGCTGGGAAGTGTCTGAGGCCGGATATGAACCTAGGACCTCCTGTCTCTAGGCCTGGCTCTCAACCACTGAGCTACCCAGCTGCCCCAGTACCATATTGTTTTGATGACTGCTGCTTTATAGTATAGTTTAATATATGGTACTGCTAGGCCCCCTTCCTTCACATTTTTTTTCATTATTTCCCTTGATATTCTTGATCTTTTGTTATTCCAAATGAAATTTGTTATAGTTTTTCCTAATTCAGTAAAGATGTTTTTTGGTAGTTTGATAGGTATGGCGCTAAATAGGTAAATTAATTTGGGTTGAATGGTCATTTTTATTATGTTAGCTCGTCCTACCCATGAGCAACCGATGGCTTTCCAGTTGTTTAGATCCAATTTTATTTGTTTGGAAAGTGTTTTGTAGTTGTTTTCGTATAATTGCTGTGTTTGTTTTGGTAGATAGATTCTCAAGTATTTTATATTGTCTAGGGTGATTTTAAATGGTGTTTCTCTTTCTACCTCTTGCTGCTCTAATGTGTTGGAATATATATAGAAATGCTGATGATTTATGTGCATTTATTTTGTATCCTGCAACTTTGCTAAAGTTGTTGATTATTTCTATCAGCTTCTTAGTTGATTCTCTAGGATTTTTTAAGTATACCATTATATCATCTGCAAAGAGTGATAGCTTAGTCTCCTCCTTGCCTATTTTGATACCTTCAATTTCTTTTTCTTCTATAATTGCTACTGCTAGTGTTTAGTCTAGTACTATGTTGAATAATAGAGGTGATAATGGGCATCCTTGTTTCACTCCTGATCTTATTGGGAAGGCTTCTAATTTATCCCCATTACATATAATGCCTGTTGATGGTTTTAGGTATATACTGTTTATTATTTTTAGGAAAGGTCCTTCTATTCCTATACTTTTCAATGTTTTCAATAGGAATGGATGCTGTATTTTGTCAAAGGCTTTTTCAGCATCTATTGAGATAATCATGTGATTTTTGTTTGTTAGATTGTTGATATAGTCAATTATGTGGATGGTTTTCCTAATGTGGAACCATCCTTGCATTCCTGGTATAAATCCCACCTGATCATGGTGGATGATCCTCTTGATCACTTGCTGGAGTCTCTTTGTTAATATTCTATTTAAGAGTTTTGCATCTATGTTCATTAGGGAGTTTGGTCTGTATTTTTCTTTCTCTGTTTTTGATCTACCTGGCTTTGGAGTCAGTACCATATTTGTGTCATAAAAGGAATTTGGTAGGACTCCTTCTTTGCTTATCATGTCAAATAATTTGTATAGTATTGGGATATTTTGAATGTCTGATAGAATTTACTTGTGAATTCATCAGTCACTGGCGATTTTTTCTTAGGGAGTTCTTTGATGGCTTGATCAATTTCTTTTTCTGATATGGGATTATTTAGGTATTCTATTTCTTCTGCTGTTAATCTAGACAATATATATTTTTGTAAGTATTCATATCACCTAGATTGTTATATTTATTGCCATATAATTGGGCAAAATAGCTTGTAATGATTGCCTTGATTTCCCCTTCATTAGAGGTGAGGTCTCCCTTTTCATCTTTGATACTGTCAATTTGGTTTTCTTCTTTCCTTATATTTTATTAGATTGACCAGTACTTTCTCTATTTTATCTGTTTTTTCAAAATACCAGCGTCTAGTCTTATTTATTAATTCAATAGTTCTTTTACTTTTGATTTTATTAATTTCTCCCTTGATTTTTAGTATTTCTAATTTAATTTTCATCTGGGGATTTTTAATTTGCTCACTTTCTAGTTTTTTAAGTTGCATGCCCAATTCACTAATCTCTGCCCTCCCTAATTTGTTAATATATGCACTCAAGGATATAAATTTCCCCCTGAGTACTGCCTTGACTGAATCCCACAGAGTTTGGTAGGATGTCTCATAATTGTCATTCTCTTCAATGAATTTGATTGTTTCTATGATTTCTTCTTTGACTAATTGGTTTTGGAGAATCATATTATTTAATTTCCAATTAGTTTTTTTTTTTTAATCTTTTTTTTTTTTAAACCCTTAACTTCTGTGTATTGGCTCATAGGTGGAAGAGTGGTAAGGGTGGGCAATGGGGGTCAAGTGACTTGCCCAGAGTCACACAGCTGGGAAGTGTCTGAGGCCAGATTTGAACCTAGGACCTCCCGTCTCTAGGCCTGACTCTCATCCACTGAGCTACCCAGCTGCCCCCTCCAATTAGTTTTTGATTGCCTATCCAGATGCCCTTACTAATTATTATTTTTATTGCATTATGATCTGAGAAGGTTACATTTATTATATCTGCTCTTTTGCATTTGTTTGCAATGTTTCTATGCCCTATTACATGGTCAATCTTTGTGAATGTACCATGTGCAGCTGAAAAGAAGGTGTATTCCTTTTTGTCCCTATTTATTTTTCTCCACATATCAATTAAATCTAATTTTTCTAGGACTTCATTCACCTCTCCTACCTCTTTCTTATTTATTTTTTGGTTTGATTTATCTAGATCTGAAAGAGGAATATTTAGATCTCCCACTATTATGGTTTTACTATCTATTTCCTACTTGAGCTCTGCCAGTTTATGAATTTGGATGCTATGCCACTTGGTGCATACATATTGAGCAATGTTATTTCCTCATTGTCTATACTGCCTTTAATCAGGATGTAATGACCTTCCCTGTCTTTTTTAATCATTTCTCTTTTTACTTTGGCTTTGTCAGAAATCATAATAGCCACTCCTGCCTTCTTTTTCTCATTTGAAGCCCAAAAGATTTTGCTCAAGCCCTTAACCTTAAACTTGTGTATGTCCACCCACCTCATACGTGTTTCTTGTAGACAACATATGGTAGGATTTTGGTTTCTAATCCACTCTGCTATTTGCTTCTGTTTTAAGAGCGAGTTCATCCTATTTACATTCAGAATTATAATTATCAGTTGTGCATTCACTGACATTTTTTATCCCCCCTCGTTCTACCCCTTCTTCTTAAACTATTTCCTTTTAAACCAGTGGTTTGCTTTAAGCCAGTAACATTTATCCCCTCCTTTGATTAACTTCCCTTTCTACCTCCTCCCTTATTATTCCCCTCTTTTTATTTTTAAAAGCCTAATGAATTCCCTCTCCCTTCTTATCGCCTCCCTTTTTTGACCTTCTCAGTCCCCTGCTACCCTTGATTTATCCTTTCTTTCTCAGTAGGGTTAGATAGTTTTATATCTCAATGGATAATATAGCTACTCTTCCCTCTCAGGGTTAATTACACTGAGAGTAAGATTTAAATATTACCTCTTAATGCTCTCTTCCACTCCTTCTTATAATAGTATTCATCCTTTCCCCTTCCCATGCCCTCTTTGTGTGTAATAGAATATCCTATTTTTTTATTCATTCAAGTTTCTCTTGGTGTCCTCTACTATTCACCTCCCTCTTTCCCACCCCATATCATCTTAGACCATTTAGTATTCCAACCTCTCCCTATCAATAATTCTTCTTATTACTATAATAGTGAATACTATAATAGTGAATAGAGTTCCTTACAGCGAATTATACATAGCATTTCTCCACATAGGAATATAGATAATTAGATCTTATTGAAGCCCTTAAAGAGGCAAATTTTAAAAATATGAGTTTTCTTTCTTTCCCCTTTGTTTTTTATTTACCTTTTCATGTTTCTCTTGATTTTTGTGGTTGGATATCAAACTTTCCATTTAGTCTTGGTCTTTTCTGTGCAAATACTTGGAAATCTTCTATCTTGTTGAGTGCCCAAACTTTCCCCTGGAAGTATATAGTCAGTTTTGATGGGTAGTTGATTCATGGTTGAAGTCCCAGTTCTCTTGCCTTTCTGAATATTATATTCCAAGACTTGTGGTCTTTTAGCATGGAGGCTGCCAGATCCTGTATGATCCTGATTGGTGCTCCTTGATATCTGAATTGTCTCTTTCTGGCTTCTCATAAAATTTTTCTTTTAGTTGGAAGCTCTTGAATTTGGCTATTGTATTCCTGGTGGTTGTCTTTTCTGGGTCTAGTGTAGAGGGTGATCTATGGATCCTTTCAATGTCTATATATATATATATATTTTTTTAACCCTTCTACTTCGGTGTATTGTCTCATAGGTGGAAGAGTGGTAAGGGTGGGCTCAAGTGACTTGCCCAGGGTCACACAGCTGGGAAGTGGCTGAGGCCAGGTTTGAACCTAGGACCTCCTGTCTCTAGGCCTGACTCTCACTCCACTAAGCTACCCAGCTGCTCTCAATGTCTATATTGCCTTCTTGTAGAACTTTGGGGCAATTTTGCTGAATAATTGCTTTTAGTATGGAGTCCAAGTTTCTATTAATTTCTGCTTTTTCAGGACAACCAATGATTTTCAAATTGTCTCTTCTAGACTGGTTTTCCTGGTCTGTCACTTTCTCATTGAGATATTTCATGTTTCCTTCTATTTTATCAGTCTTTTGACTTTGTTTTATTTGTTCTTGTTGTCTTGAGAGATCATTGGCTTCTAATTGCTCAATTCTAGCCTTTAGGGAGTGGTTTTTGGCTATAATCTTTTGGTTTTTCTTTTTAATCTGGTCATTTCTGGTGTTCAATTTGCTTATCAGTTCATTTGATTACTAAGCCTCACTTTCCAGTTGCAAAATTTTGCCTTTTAAACTGTTATTTTCTTGCCTTATTTCCTTTTGAGCTATTTCCCATTTCTCTAGCCAAATCTTTTCCAAGTTTTTCGTCATCTCATATTTGAACTCTTCAAGAGCTTGTGACCAGTTTTCATTATTTTGGGAGGGTCCGGATGCTTGTTTGTTCTCCTCTTCTGTTTGCTCAGTTGTCTGGATTTTCTCTGTGTAAAAGTTGTCCAGTGTTAAAGATTTCTTCTTCTTGTTGTTAATCTTTCTCTTTTGGGCTTCCTGATTCTTGGTTGCCATTGTCAGCCCAGCTGGTTCTCAGGTTTATCCTCACGCTGACTCAGGTCTGGTTTTTCTCATGGTCAAGCACCCTGGTGGACCCCCTTGCTTGATCATCTGCCAGAGGCTCCTTTACAAGTCTCAGGGCGCTGCTTCCACAGTTGTATACCCATCTGCACTGGTTCCCCAGTCAAGGTTTTAGAGCCTTTGCTCACGCCTGCATCCGCCTCCACCCACTCTTGCGCTCTGTGTCAGAGCTCAAAGCCCACGAGCGTTCTTTAGCCTTTTGAGGTCTTAAGTCTTGCTGCTCTCAGGAGCAGGCCCTGGAGCTGCCAGTGACTCAATGTGTGCCCCAAAGTTGTTCAACTTCATTGTGCTGGCTTTGGTACTGTAGGTAATGTGTATGTATGGGCGGTTGCTCACCCCACGATTTAGTGAGAGCTGTTTCACCCCTTCATAACATGGAAATGCCCCGATTCCACGTACCTTCCACGCTGCGCCCTGTTGTGGGTTCCCTCCATTAGTCTGGATTTGTTTTTATGTCCCTTTGAGGAGTCCTGTATGTTTCAGTTAAGAGAGGTTAAGTGCTACTTTTTACTCTGCCACCATCTTAACTCTGAACTCTAGGTAGCCTTTTCTAGGAATTAGATGGACAAAGGAAAGACAGATATTAAATAACAACTGGAGGGGGATCTGATTTTTTTGTTTTATAAGAATGAGGGAAATGAACATTTTTGAAGGTAGCAGGGAAGAAACAATATAAGGAAAAATAGAAGATTAGGGTATTCTTTCAGCTCACTTCATGAATTGTTGCAGTTCTATTTAGCAGAATGTAAATAGGAACAAAGAAAATGGATCATGTGAATAATATAGGTGTTTAGATTGACAATATAGGACAGACAATGAGAGAAGGGAAAAAAAGGATTCAAAAGTAGATGATAATGTAACCTTCTACTTAAAACTGCATATGGGCAGTGCAAAAGAGTCCAGCCACTTCAGAATTTGTTCTGTGTTATTTTAATGTTGTTTGGAGGGAAATTTGGGAGAGCTCAGGTGAATTCCTCCTTTTACTCAGCCATATTGGCTCCACCTCATATAGGATATCTCTTGCTTTCAGTTAATATAAATGGAATTCCTATGGAAATATATAGTTATGGCATGGATAAAGTAAAATTGAATACAATTAAAAAACCTCTATTTGGCTTTGGTATCAGATTACATTCTATTTTACACTATATGTTTAAATTTTAAAGCATCTGTATATTTCTAGTTACATTTTACAAAGAATAATTTAAAAAATTCTTTTCCATTCTTCATCTTACTGCCCAGAGAGGCAACACAGGTGGCCGAGGGATGACCATTCAGGATTTTCAGTGCTCCAAAGATGAACCTCTCAGTGAACAATAGATTCACAGTAAAGAGTTTTATAGATTTTTCAAGATTATCAAGGGATGAAATAACTTCCTTATGCTTCTTTCACTTGGGCTTACATTTTAAAGGGCTATGTATAAAAGAGGGAGATAATTTGTACTTTGGAAGAATAAAAAAAGAGTAGCATGGTCTTATTATAATGATGTCAAGGGTCATTAAATTGTCTTATGGAAAATGCTGCCTAAAGGCTTTTCGTTTTCGTTCTAAATTTCTGTTAGAATGAAAAATAAGGATAATACTTAAGAAGTATGTGACCATGAGAGAATGGCAGTACCCAATGGAAATAAACTCAGTTCACTAGTACATTTGAACCAGAATTGCTTTTTTTTTTTTTTTTTTTTTTTTTGGAGCTAAAAGTAAAATATGGTAGAGAGGGAACAAATATAAAAGATCTTGTGGAAGTAGAGTCATCAGGTCATCAGGAAATGAAAATGATTAAATATGTAAGGGAAGTGAGGATGAGTCAGGATTCTAGTATGATTCTGAAGTTTTATTCCTAGGTACTAAAAAAATAGAATTGGTCGTCCTAGAAATAGGTCTGCCTTTGCTACTTACGTGATCCAGGGACAAGTTATTGGGCCTCACTTTCCTGATCTTTGAAATTATATGAAAGGTTTAAGACTAAATTATTTCCAATTTTCTACTTTCAGTTTCCAAACTCTAAGATGCTGAATATATTGCAGATTTTTCACAATACTTGAAATTACATTTAAATGACTATAGCAGTGTGATAACCCTGAACCATTAATTAATATCTTTCCAATACCATTTGGAACAGTCTTAAAAATTAATATAGATTGGTGGTGATTAAAATTGGATGTAACAATGATTATAGCCTATCTAAACTAGTAGATTTAAATCTGTCAATTTTTTATCCTTATAATATCTTTCTACTTTTTATTGCCTTCTATAAGGAAGAAAAAAGATAAATGTAAAATAATGGAACATATCAAATTTTAACAGTAGAGCTACTGCCTTTTGATAGATGTCACTTTTAAAAGATTTATGGTTTAAATAAAATCTATTTTAATTATAATAATCTTGTATTAATGAAGCTTCCTTTCATTATGTGTAGATCTAGACATGTGTATATCAATATGTCGACACACACATGTAAGTTTATATGGATATACAGAGTATTCCTTTGTTTCATTCTAAAAATATTTTTCAACTGACATAGAAAAATGCATGATGAAAACTAACTATTCTAATTTAATTTACCTAAGCACAACTTTTATTATTGAACAGTCTGTGAGACAGCTAAATATTTAATAAAATTTAAATGCTTTTTAAGGATATAACTGTCAGAATATAGTAGTTTTAAAATTTTCATTATTTTGTCTTAGTATTTCTTTTTCTGTTTTTCTGCTATTTGGAGATAAACATTTTTCTTGATCTTTTAAAATCAGAGAAACATTCTCTCATTGAAAAATATCCAAATTAGTTTTTACCTGAAATTCAGTTTTTACCTAAAATTAATGTTTTAAAGCTAGTTTACTCCATATGAACGATGATCAAGCAATGATAATTTATTTGGATTAGAAATGAATGTGTGCTGATGAAAAATAAACAACTTTTCGTATTTTTAAAGATGCTCTTGTCCCCCTTTACTGGAAAAAAAACTGCTTACATAGAATATACCAAAAAAAAATTGAGTAAGTTGCTTTGGAAATTTCAGAAATTAATATAGCTAAAAGTTCAGATTTTTCCTTTATTAAGCTTAAATAAGGCAACATTAAATTTCTTCTTGTATTGGATTTCTGAAGTCTTCCAATTATCATCCAACAGATCTATTCTCTTTGTTTACCTTTCTTTATATGTACAATCTTTGCCATGATTTCATTAGGTAGGGAGAAAGGTGGCACATTCTACACCTCGTTTGGATTAATCCTAAATATTACAAAAAAGAAATCCTTCCTGGAGGACTCATTTCTTATCAATATTTTAAACTCCTACTGTCAATTTCATGTTTGTATCTAACTAATTTATTAACCAATTTTACTTATATATGATTTACATATCCATTTATCATTGTTTTGATGGAGAGAGATAGATAAATAACAATTTTCTTTTATTATGGATTTACATAAATGGATCAAGATTTTATGTGTCTTCAGTTTGTGAGACTATTTTTTAGAACTTATATGAGTAGTTGTAGAAAATAATGAAAAAATGTACACACATATATGCATATTTGAATTTTTCTTTTGTCAACCATCTTTATTTTAGAATGTATGTATTTTAAAGTTCATGATGTACATTTTATTTATTTATTTATTTTTCTTTATTAATTTTTATTTTTATAACAAATTTCCACAAGTTTTCCAAAGTCATATGATCCACATTGTGTTCCTCAGTTCTTCCTTCCCTACACCAGGAGCTGACCAGCAATTCAATCTGTCATATGTGTATTATGATGAAAATCGTATTTCAAAATTCTTAATTTTTGTAAGCAAATAATCTTATAGAACCAGTCCCCCCAAACATATAACCAAATGAACAAGTAATAAATCATATGTTTTCATCTACATTTCTACTCTATATACTTTCTCTTGAGGTGGATAGTATTCTTTTTCATAAGTCCTCAGAATTGTCCTGGATATTTGTGTTGCTGTTAGTAGCAAAGTCTATCACATTTGATTATTCCATAATATTACTGTCTATGATTTCCTGGTTATGCTTTTTTCACTCTGTATTAGTTCCCATATTTCTTTCCAGCTCTTTCTGAAATCATTTTGTTCACATGATGTACATTTTAAAGACTAAAACATTAATTCTCTGATATTTTAAGAATCCAAGATACAGGGATCAATGTTTTATTTGTGACAATAAACACTATGAACCCAATTTTTTTTTTGACAAGTATCTCTAAAAGTTGTTGTATACATGGCTTTAACCTATTACACGTACTCTATTCAAAATTAAGAATTGGTATACGTTGTAACTGGTATCTAGTTAGGAAATAATGGAAGCTGCTGAAAGATGGCAAGTATACTCAGTGTCTTTTTTTTTTTTTTTACATTTATTAATATTCATTTTTAACATGGTTACATGATTCATGCTCCTCCTTTCCCCTTCAACCCCCCCCCCGCACCCCCCCTACCCATGCGCATTTCCACTAGTTTTGTCATGTGTCCTTGATCAAGACCAATTTCCAAATTGTTGGTAGTTGCATTGGTGTGGTAGTTTCGAGTCTACACCCTCAATCATGTCCACCCCGACCCATGCGTTCATGCAGTTGTTTTTCCTATATGTTTCCTCTCCTGCAGTCCCTCCTCTGAATGTGGGTAGC
>NC_058135.1:38070550-38111451 GCF_016433145.1 Gracilinanus agilis | reverse complement strand
TGCTTTTTTTGACTTAATGGGGTCCTAAGTCTTGCTGCTGTCAGGAACAGGTCCCGGAGCTGCTGATGACTCGATGGGTGCCCCAAACTTGCTCTATTTCTTTTTAGCTGGGTTCGGAGCTATAGGTGAGTGTGGAGGGGGTGGGGGTGGGGCGGTTGCTCAGCTCGCGATTGAGTGAGTGAGAGCCCTTTTTAGCTTGGAAATGTCTCGATTCCACGTACCTTCCACGCTGTGCCCTGTTGTGGGGTTCCTCCGTTCGTCTGGACTTGTTTTTATGTCCCCTTGAGGAGTTTTGTATGTTTCGGTCAGGAGAGGTTAAGAGTTGCTTCTTACTCTGCCGCCATCTTAACCCGGAAGCCTCAGTGTCTTTGATATAGGAAAATGAAGGAAAAATTGACTTTGTCCAAGGTCTTGCTATACCACTTATTGGAACATTTTAATAAAGAAGCACAGCTCCTTCAGGCAGCTATGATTTGCTATTTTGTCAGACAATTAAGCAATAATATAAATTCCCCCACCCCATGTGAATTATATTAACATTTCCCTTAAAGTCTCTAGATTTTTATGACATTAAATCTCCAGCTATTGATATCAATTTTCCTCATTTTCTAAGTACAAAGCAGTTGCTATCAACTTCAGGAGCTCCCTGGTGTTCAGGTAGTGGATCTTGATGAGTATCTCAAGCAAGAAAGTTTCATTTAGTTGAATCAACTTGAGTTTTCCTTAATGTCTATCCTTGTGGAATATCTCTCTCATTCGAAGGCTAACTTTTTAAATTGTTGAATGATCTAATTGTGTCTCCTGTTGTTCCAGTATCAAACATAATATCAAGGTACTGAGCTGAGTAAGACTCAGACATATCCTGATTTAATATGTAATGAAATAAGTATAGAACTAATCAGGAAATAAAGCATAAAAGCCACCAAAGGAAAAGAAGTTTCTACTGAACTAGAAATACTTTCTTCTTTAAAATTGAAAAGAACAAAAATACTAGAGATAAATACAGCTAAGTGACTGAGGTTGTTATAAACACATCTTTTTTGTAGTCAGAAGTTGAGTTGTAATTGATTTATTCAAAATCCTGGAAATAGAGAGCTAAGCTATGAAAATATTTGCAGTATATATTTGTATTGTCTTTAGGAGTAAGAAATAGTTAGATCTATTAGTAATTAATTACATTTAGCTCATGAAAGCAAATTCCTCTTAAAAGGGAAGGTTAACGAAAATTTCCTTGTGATGAGATACTCATTATGATAAAGTTCAAGGCAATATCCTGTAAATATTAGCTGCTTTACACAGCTATTTTATTGACTATGGAATTGATATTGTTTTAAAAGTAGGATACTGATGAGTCCAGCTTGACAAATCATTTGGGAGTCATGGAATGCGATAAGAGGAATGAGGTTGAGATCAGGAGGATCACAGACAGACTTACAGACAGACTCACCGCCTCTTGCTGATCAGTGACAAAATTTATTGATCACAGCTAGTATTTTATAGAGAAAATTATGTAGTTTAAGGGATTAGGTAAACTTTTCACATACACAATGAGTGTAGATAATTTATCATTCTTTTACAATGGACTTAGTTTACCTCTTTGAATCTAGACAGATTTTTCTGTAGGATAATAAATCACAGCTAAATATGTAAACATCCAAGCCAAACTTCTCCCAGAATTCTTGCATCAGTAATTTTTGCATGAACATATAGTTTTTACAAAGTATAGCAGGGAGGGATTAGAAAGGAGGGATTTGGGGGGCCTCATGTGAGGAGTGATTCTGGCTAGACTATGGCTTTGATTTTACCGGGGTCCGCTGTCACTACTGGGGGCTACAGGATTAATTGTACACATGAAAATGTAGTTTTCAGAATATTTCCATTGTTATTTCAAACTTTAAACAAACATTTCTGAATTTATTATTTTTCTAGTTTTTCTTTTTCATTCCTATATTGGTGTATGATATAAGTGATTATGCCTGTCAAGTTTCCTCTGTGATCTAGTAGAAAATGACTATTAGCAAAATAGTTTTAAACAAACTTCTAATAATATTTTGTTAATGAAAATAGGTGAAGACAAAATTTCTAATAATTCTGTTTATGGAAAATATGATGTTTCAAGGATGAGAAAGTAAGAGGGATAAAGCTTCTTTAAGTTCACTTTTGATTTAATCTGTATGACAATCATTTATTCATGTTTACATTTATGTTAGTAAGCTCAGGATTTTTTCATAACACACACAGATCCTTAGAAAGTGACATATAGATGAATCATCTCAAAAGACTTCCTTATTACCAAATGAAAATGTAAAAAAAAATTTTCCTGAAACAATATCTAATTCCACAGTTATTTCAAAATCTTCCCTATAATTCCTTTTTCTTCAGTTATACAACTATCACTCTAGTTCAGAGCCTCATCAGATCTTATGTAGACTATCAATTAGCCTTCTCCTTTGTTCCTGCCTAAACTTTTCCCTACTTAATTCATCCTCCACTCAGCAGCCAAGGTGATTTTCTTAAATATACCTTTTACCATATCATTCCCTATTGAGTGAGTTCCAGTGGCTCCCTATCATTTCCAGGGTCAATTTTAATATCATCTGTTTGTTATTAAAGCATTTTATAACATGACCCTTTACTCATTAATTCATACTACATCCTATCAGGACTGGCCTACTTGCCCTTCCTCAGACACAACATTTCATCTCCTGCCTCCATGGGCTTTCTCCCATGCCTGGAATATTCACCCCCCTCACCATTACATGGAAGTTTTCTTGGCTTCTTTCAAGAAATCTTCAGCCGTTAATGCCTTCTTCAAAATATTTTACATTTTCATCAAATAGATTCCATATATACACAGGCATTTTCATGTTGCTCCTCTCTGTAGAATATGTACTCTTTTTAAAATTTTTTTTATTTTTTACCAATTAAATTCAATAACAATTTTCCATATTAGTTTTCCTAAGTTATATGATCCAATTTACCTTTCTCCCTCCCTTCCTTTCCCCTTCCTGGTGCTGGCAAGTGATTTGATCTGGGTTATACATGTGTTATCATACAAAATATTAGAATATATACTCTTTTGAGTGCTGGGGCTATTTTTTGCCTTTCTCACATAGCAAATGTTTAAAAAATATTGATTGACTGAAATTAGGATCTGAACTTTGCCATACAAATTCTGTCTAGTGGGGAGGAAAGCAACTGTTTTTATAAATAAGACACAATTAAATTTGAATTAATTTATGAGCAAAGTAAGATTTCTAAATCATTATGTTTCTTAATTTGAGCCACAAAAGAGATAGAGATCAGTTCTGTGATTTCATTGGTTGGTGGAACTTATTCTCCAGAACCTTCTAGTCTTATAGGACTGCCTAAAGCACTCCGAGGTTAAGCGATATGCCCAGAGACACATAACCAGAATGTGTTAGAGGTGGAAATTGAATTCAGGTCATCTAGATCATGGTGACCTTCTTCATAAACTATAAAATTTAATGAACCTTTATTCTTTTATAGAAGCAGTCCTCAAACTTTTAGGGCTCAGAATCTTTTCAAAATGAAAAAAACTATTGTAAACCTCTTTTCACTCATAAAATTAGAGAATTCCAAAGAGTTTTTGTTTTTAAGGATTACAATAATCAATATTTACTGCATTAGAATGTAAAACTGATCATTTAAAATATTTGCTTATTAGATAATTTAAAATTAAGGACAATACATTCATTATAAGTTAATATATTTTAATATATAAATAGCTTTATTTCCAACATAAAAAACAGTAAGCAAAGCAACATTGTTTTACTTATTTTTACAAATATATTAAAAGTGATTTATTAGAAGAGAAATGGATTCTTATGTCTGTTTATTCAATCTGTTATGATGTGTTATTTTGGCTTAAGCATATGAATAAAATTAAACCACACACATACACACACACACACACACACACACACACACACACACACACACACACACACACACATATATATGTAGTTGGGAAAAGGAGGAAGATGTTAAAAGGCAAATAAGTCTTAGTATTATTTTTTTAATTCTTTTGATCTTTCAGGTACCCTCGGAGGTTTTCGAGAGCCCACAGGGGTCTACGGACCACACTTTTGGCAACCACTACTTTATAGAATGTTTCAGCTTTCAAAAATTTAAGAAGATATATTTTAAAAGATCAGAAGTCATTTTAGGAAGGACAAATATGTTAAAATTAAGAGCAAGTGAAGTTGCAGGAAATATAATGAAGTTCTAATTAAAGATTATAAATAGTTTGAGTAAACTTAGTTTTTTTAATGGAGGAATGGGAAGACTAGTTGAAATACTCATACTATCTCATAAAAGAAATTACTTAAAAATGGGTATTTCAATGATTTTTATGTACCTTTTTCCCCTCTTAATGTGTAGATTAGTACTTCTCTGTTGTATTTAATTTAATTTAATCCCTCTTTTACATGACAGATTTGCAGATTCAGGAAGATAACTAAAATGCCCATCCTGAGTCTTCTTTTCTTTGAACTAGAAATGTCCATGTCTTTCTTCTAATCACCCCATGATTGAATTTCATGATCTTGGTTGTCCATTCTTACAAACTGTTCTAGATCAGTTTTGCCAAATTCGAATAGAAATGGAAGCCACTAATCCATCAATGTGGATCACATATTGACTTATTTGAAAATGTAACTTTATCTATGTATTATTGATTTTTTTTTACTTTGTTAGATATTTTAGTTTAATCTTGTTCAGGTGGCACTGGAGTTGTTATGTATGATAGCCTTTTGTCAAGGTTATCAGAGCCCTTCCCAAAAAGAGATAACTAGAACTGAACACAGTGTTCTCTGTATGGTTTGAGAATAATAATAATGGGACAATAACTTTGAAGCAGTTTTTTAGAGTATTCCAAGATTATATGAGCTTTTTTGGCTGCTATGGTACTCTTCTGGCTCATGTTGAGCTTGTAGTCCACCCAAACTTACAAATCAACTTTTAGAATTAACTGTAGTCTAACCAGGCACTCCTTAGCTTATACTTGGAAGTTAATATTTGGAACCAAAGAATAAGATTCTATATTTTATACTGTAATCATACTGCCTCTCACAGAAATGACCAACATGGTAATCAAGACATCAAAAAGAGAATCAACCAGTTTCTAAGACCTTCACAATCTACAGAAAAGGAAGTGATAATGAAGTCATTGACAGTATCTGACATTTTAAAGGAAATTATATTTCTATATAATTTAAAAAACATTACATTTAGTTTTAGAAAATAAAAGTAATGGAGTAATACTGTGATAATGTGAGTGGTGAGGGAAGCTTTTTTTGTTTCTGTCTTTTTGAATTCCCTTTGTGCTATGAGAAAATGTACAAATAATAAAAGACAGCATTCATAGTCAGGTGCTGTCATACAAGAATATTTGTAGGAATACTTGATACAAATGACATGTTGTAGGGATTAATGGTTTTAGAAGTGCTTTATGTAAATATTTAAAATCAGCCTCACAATAATATAATGAAGTAAGAAAAAACCAAAACTACATTTTCCACTTAATAGATAAGGAGAATGAAGCTGAGAGAATTTAAATGACTTTTCTAAGATAACCATGTTTTCCATTTCAAATACAAGCATTTGTAGTTTGAGGGCAGATGTATAGAGTGGTCATTTTAGTCTTTTTTCTCTAACCAAAATATTTCACATCACTTTATCAGCTATTTGGTTTGTTTGTAAACACTGAACTGCATTTTTTTTAGCTTTCTATATTTTCAGCAAAATATTTTGCAAAGTTTTTGGCAAAAGAGAAATGTTTTAGGCTGGATCTGACCAGCTTGTGAAATAAATGGCTTCAAAAGTTGCACACTGTTATAAAATACATGGAAACTTTATGCTTTATGTTGGTCTAATGACTATTTTAGAATTATATCTTTTCACTCTCCTGTATAACAACTGAGCTAGGTATGCCATTTAGGCCTCCATCGAGAAGGATGATGGCAGTGGGGGGTCATCCCACCTGGGAGGTAGACAGCTGTTAGAGCTGACTCCAGCTCTTGTCAGCATTAATGACCTGCATTTGACACTTCATCCCAGCCATCCTTGTTTAGTGTACAATGTACTGTATTAGAATAATTACTACCTGTCATCCTCTATTTAACAGACATCCTTCTCTTAGTCAGCCCAGACATGCAAGTGACATGTGATAGTGTACTAAACCAATGTTGACCACTGACACATCATCCCGATTGTGACTGCCTGCATCTCTTGTCTTTCCATCTTTGTCTCTCTTTTCTTTTCATTGTGATTAAAGAATGCTACATTTTGTGTTAAACTGATGTATCCTAAGGTTGTCATTTACTTTGAAAGGACAGGTTATAAAATTATCATTTTTTAAAGATTTTATGATTTAAGACAGCATATTCTGTCTTGACTGCTATATGAAACAATGGTTAAGCCTTGTCCTTGCTCAGTAATGATGCACATTGCATAAATAAAGTATAAACATTAAAACTAAATATTAACAAAAATATGAAAATGTGTACCCAATGGAAGAAAGAAAGGTTGGAAGGCCAACAAAGGGCAAAAATAACCACACATTTCAGCCAGAGGATCTTATAACCCTATTCATAAAAGCTTTGCCAATGTGTAAGTTGAGAATCTAAAGGTAAAATGATATAAAAGCAAAAGAAAGTTCAGGCAAAGGTATATGATACTTTGGATTTCTTCCTTTTAAAAGGTATAAAATTTGAGGAAGGAGAGATCACTTTCAGCTGCAGTCAGAGATCAGGAAGGCAACTTAGAAGACTTTATAGCATAAAGACTAGGCTTGAAAAGATTTTGTCAGAAATATTTCAGACCTTAGAATTACATACAGTGATTTGTAATAAAAGTATGTAAAATCTCAGCAGATTAGTTCTCTTCTTGGGAGGTTTCATGATTAAATACATTTCCAAACGTTTCTGTGTAGTATCTAGTCATGATTTCTGATTCCCTGGCATTGTATAATAGCTTTTTTTTTTGAATTGCTACTCTAGTTAATACCATCCCATTTTTTCTCAAGCTTTTTAAAAAATTATAATGTTGAGGTTACATAGTAATACAGAAAATTCATGTTATATGTGTGTTAGTTATTTCATGAAGTCAGTCTAAACACAAATATCCTAATGACACAAATAATAAAAGTGGCACAAGCAAGACGTAGTTTGAAAAAGAGAGAGACAGACAGACACACGTACATATACACAGAGGGACTTGGGTAAGTGAGATAGCTGTATCAATCTATATTTTTAGAGACCTACCTTACTGGTAAAGGATGCAGTTGTCAAACACAAATATTCACCATCAGAGCACTAGTATGTCATTTTTACCAAGGCTCCTCAAACGTTTCTCATTTTCCTTTTCTGTCAGTTTATCTAATCTGATGGATTTGAGTTAAAACTTTTATTTGGAACATTTTTTCATATGGCTCTTGATAACTTAGACTTCTTTTTAAAACTGACAATTCATATCCTTTGAGTATTTATCTTCATGCCTCTTATTCTTTTGTAATTTGGGAAAATTTTTCTATATATCATAGAAATAAAAAATTGATCAGAGAAACTTGTTATAAAGTTCCTCTCTTTCCTCCCAGGTGAACTGTTTCCCTTCCAGTTTTTAATTACATTAGTTTTATTTGTGCAAAAGCTTATTCATTTAATATAATTAAATCTTTTCTATTCATTGTGTGGTCATGAACTCTTCCCTCTCTATAGATATGAAAGATAATTTCTTGCTTGCTCATCTAATTGATTTATCATGTCACTTTTTATAGACATAAAATTTGGTTACTTCATTTGATCTATGCCTAATTTTAGACAGATTGCTTTATAGTTTTCTGAGAAGTTTGTTTGCCTGCTTGTTTTTTCCACATATTTGAGCCCTTACCATAGTACTTGAGGACCTTGATGGTACTGTGTTCATTTGCTTGTATGTATTGTGTGGCTAATCTGTTTCATGGTTCGACCTCTCTCTTTTTTAACCAGTACCAACCAGTGTTGATGTTTGCTGCTGTGTATTATAGTTTTGTGGTCTGATAAGGCTAGACCATCTTTATTTCCCTTGAGATTATTTATATTGTGTTCCTCCAAATGAATTTAGTTATTTTTTCTAATTTTAAAGAGTAATCCTTTGATAGTTTATTTGGAAAGGCACTGAAAAGTGACAATACAGGTAATGATGCCATTTTTATTATATTGGCTCGGCCTACCCAAGAGCAATTTCTTTCTCTATTTATGCTTGTCTTTATTTCTCTAAAGAGTGCTTTATTCATAGAATTCTTGTGGGTATGTGTGTGTGTGTGTTTGTATGTGTATATATATGTATGTGTGTGTACTCTTATACCTTCTGAAATTGTTTTAGATGGAATTTCTACCTCTCTTCCTACTGGGTTTTGTTGGCAATAAATAGCTAGGTTCTAATTTGTATGAATGATGTAATCACACGAGGTGGTGGTAGATTGCAGATTCACTCTGTATATATCCATTGGATTGGAACCAATTACCTTATTTTACCTAATCATGATTTTCAATAGTATCAATTTAATTTTCAATGAATTAGAATACATGTGACCACTTTATAGTACTCATTTACACTAGCTCTATAGGCATGCCGATAACTTACATGGATTTATTTTCATTGATTTTATAGAAGTTACTATTTTTTTCATTTAGCTTTTGCTGACTCTTTTGGTAATATAAGGAAATAACTTTTAGAAACATTTAAAGCGAGAAACTGATGAATTTATTTCTCACTTCTGAAATGGTTAGAATGGTTGGTCACCAAAAATTATAATTAACCCTTAAATCACAAGACCACTGATAGCTAGATTTATTAATAAGACAAACAAAATAAGAGAGAAATATAGAACAGAGGTGAAGAATTTCCTAGTCTAATAATTCAGAGCATAACAACTTAGTGTCTGCCTCTGAATTTCAGCCTCAGAAAATACACCCCCCCCAGATTCCTGCTGGGTCTCATCTTATAATTCTTCACTGTACACACTAGCTCTCCTACATCACTCCTCAGGAACCATTCACAGCTCCTCAATTAGCCTGGCATCACCCAGGGGGCAGTGCCTGTGGGATGAATTCCCTGGTTGCTGATTGACTGAAATTCAAAACAAATGGAACCCTAAATCTCTGATTGATCAAATAAAAATACAAATTCCCTTCTCACACTTCAAAAATCTACCCACAACTTGTTAGTAATTTCCTGTTCTGAATCATATAGCTTCTACTATTTCTGGGCCATCTTAAATATTTTGGAGCCAAGTATAACTCCATTAAAATCTATCATTAAATCAATCAGTAATCATTCATTGTCTCTTATGAGTTGTCATAGGCGTGAGATATACTAACAAAAGCAAAACACTCCCTGACCTCATGAAACTTATGTTCTATCAGGAAGACTATGTTCACATACCAAAGTATTGTAAAGGTGAAAATTAATGGTTGGACAATAATTTTATGAAATTATGTGGTCGCCAATATTTATTATATCTTGAGTCAGAAATTTATTTACAAAATAGAGAGAAAACAATAAAGTAGGGAAGCAAAAGAGGATAGAAAAGTTATCTATCTTATCTTAATCCAGGCAAAGATTAATTAGCTCACAACCAGGAAGACCAGTAGTGAGTAATCACACAACCTCCTCCAAGATGGAAGCTAGTCTCTCCAGAAACTAGGAAAGGAGTCAGCCTTTCACTCACGCCATGAAGTAGTCCTGGAGTTAGAGTCCAAGTTGAAGCCGAGCTCCAAGACCACAATCCAAACTGCAATCTATAGCTAAGCTTCCTCGAAGACTATCTAGACTCAGGAGACTATCTCCACAAGACTGACTCAAGCCATAGCATTCATGGCTTTTTATGGTGACTTCTTGTTTCTTCCACTCTTCACAGGGGCCAATCACAGCTTTTAAATTGTCTAGCACTGCCCAGCGGGCAGTGTCAGGGGTCAGTGTTTGTGGGAGCCACTTCTCACCTTCTGGAGGGGTGAATACTCATCAAAAGGGTTCACAGATTCCTGACTGAGTTTCTGAGAGTGTAAACTCTGATCATAGGATTCATAAGTTTGGGACTTAGTTAAAAGGGTGAAGCTTTCTAAGTAAGTGACTTGTAAGTTCTCTAAGTACCTTGCTGGTTTCTCACCTAATACTAAATAGGGTGTTCAATCTTTTGTTGATTCAATTCAAAAGTAGACAAAATAGAGTTAATCCTGTCTTCACAATCTAAGAATGGGTACTTTAGTTAGTGTTAACTCAAAATAGACTAAGGGAATAAAGGATTCCTTTTCACAGGTGTAAACTCTGAGAGAACAAAGAATTCCCTTTTACACTATATATAAAATAAAATAAAAAGTATGTATAAAATAAATAAAAATAAAAGTATGTATAAAATAAAGAAATTTAATTAGGAAGGCATTAGCACTTGGGAGCAGTCATGGATTTTATTGAGCAAGGAAATGACATGGTTAAATTCTGTGTGAAAGGTGATCTGGAGAGGGGGACTTGAGACAGGCAATGTGCAACATGCCATAGATATCACAGTTTAACTGTGACCTATCTCAAACCTAACTTCCCTTTACAAGATTGCAGGCTGAAAGATGCTTTTTTTCATCATTTGTCTCAATTTCTACCTCCTTGGTATCTGCTATAGATCAAAGTCATGTGATGAATGGTTATCTCCTCATAAAATTAATGCACTTTGAGTCTCATTTTATTATCTAGATTTCAACTCATTTTATTCAAAGGACATTTATTTATTATCTCTTATGTGCATGGCATTGTGTGGATGCTCTGAAAGGGAATATAAAGCCCAGTAAACAGGTGGTTACATGCTAAAAGATGAGCTCATTTATTTTTGAATGAAGTACCAAAGGTAATGCAAGGACATGAGGAGGTACCTTGGTCTCTTGTCTAGAGCACCGGGAAGCATCTGAAGGTAGATATCTTAGACTTAACATTTTATACATACATGGGTAACATATATTTATACATATAAACGTATTTCACATATATACATACTTATTAGTTCAACCATGAATATTCTTCTTCTTCTACTACACAGGACTCATCCAGAAATTGTTCAGACTGGTAAAAGAATCATACAAGCCTCAAACATTTTTAGATGTGTCTTCCTGACTTCAGACCTGGCCCTCTATCTACTGTGCCACCTAGCTGTGCCTTTATTACCTATACAATTTAGTACAATTTCCTTAACCTCCCTGGACCTCAGTTTCCTCCTCTGTAAAACAAGGGGATTAGACTAGAGAGCCTCTGAAGTCCCAACCAGCTGTGGATCAATCCCAGCATATATTTATTAAGTGCTTACTCAATGCTTGTTCCAGGGTATGATTCCTGAGCCAAACATGCTCATGAGGGATTGAAATGAAATTACTGAGAAGATTTTGAAACAGCAATTATTAACAGTTGAAATTACACATAATAGAAGGCAGGAAGAAAATACAGTGTTGATGAAATGGATATGCTGTAGTGGAGATCAGAGATTATAATAATAATAACTAACATAGTTCTTTGAGGTATTCAAAATATCTTGCAAATGTTATCTCATTTGATCTTCACAACAACCCTATGAAATAAGTGCTTTTATTATCCCCATTTTACAGTTGAACAAACTGAGGATGAGAAAACTGAATGATTTTCCCAGGATCAAAAATTTATCAAGTATCTATCTGAAGTCATATTTGAACTCACTTCTTTTAGTGTCTGAGTCCAGTGCTCTGTGGGATGAAGCTTCATTAACAAAACAAAACAAAATACCAGTTCATTGGCAAAATTATTTGCATGAGAAAGAATGGCTTTATTTTTTATGACTTTTCTAATACATAATTGGTGGTTAAAATGATAGGAAGAGTACATTGCTTAAAAGAGAGAGAGAAAGCAATGGTAATAAAAAATCAACACAGCATCTTCCTTTGAAATAAAACAATTTAAAAAGTGCTTAATAAATTTCTGAAATGATTATTTGGCATAAATAATTATTTTGTATATATATTTAGTTAAATATGTAGTCTGTATGTATGTGTGTATACATACATGTATATATGTGTAAAATGTGTGTGTACCCACACATTAAATGCATATATATTATATGAGTGGGTGCCCTATATGTGTATGCATATATATACATATATAATAATATTAATATAAATTGTATATAATTTTAGGGATGTGGCTTACATTCTCAGGGCAATCTATATTCTTACTAATAACATACTTAAAGTGGTTTGGGGATCATTTTATGAGTTCTCCATCCTAAGGATAGTAAATTATATGTATATTCTTTGGAAGAATACCAACAAATTCACAGGACCACTGTCTTAAGGTGCTCTAAAAAAATTATATACCCTATAAATTGAATTTCACAGTATCTTTAGTTTATTCTCCTTGCTGATTGGAAAAGCAAGAGTTTCTCATTTGTAAACAAGTATCAGGAAAGACAGTTAGTAACCTGGATTCATTTAGTTATACTTGTCTTATCTCCTGGGTTCCGTGTTATCACTAAATGAAATGGAGGCATTACAGAGTTATAATTAATTCCTCGAATTTTTACTTTGAAAATCAACTACAAAATTAATAATGCTGATTAAAAAGAGAACAAATGAGTAATCATTAAAATATGTTTTGTCAATTTTTCATTATTTTGTATAAATTTTTATTTCTCTATCCCTTAATTATTCTCTGACACTTTTTTCCCTAAATTTCATTTCATTTCATAAGACACATTTCATTTCATAAGACATTTCCCAACAATTACAGAAACTCTCCATCACCACACATTACCTCAAAATAATTAAGCAAAACTACATAAAAGAATGATTTAAGTATTTAAAAAACCTATATTTCTTTATATTTCTGAAATGGATATTTAGGTCTACATCAGGTGTTTTGTTTTAGAAGTCTTTATTTAGCATTCTGAAAGATCTGCTGAGAAGGTAATTACTAGCAGATATTAATTAATGAATGTCTTAATACATATTCTTTGATATCTTATATCATCACCAGGAAAGTGACCTTGTTCAGAAAGGGAGAAGGAAAAAAGAGAGACATATAGTGCCTCTTGAGATCAAGTGGAGTGATGCGTATCAGAAGAAGACACTAAAGATTTATTGTCTGTGGCAAAAGAAACACAGATCTCTGCTTGTGCAGTAAGCGTTTTTGACATCACACACAGTAAAGGATGATTAGATATCGTAGGTTAGAAAGTGCTCTGCTAAAGGGAAATAATAGACATTTTTATGTTGTTTATATTGGTGATGTGCTTACTGTGCAGTACCTTCATTTTAACGATGATCATGTCAACCTAATCTTGATTCGAGTAGGATTTTGCACATATCATTTAAGAAATTAAAAACAGATTCTTTGGTGGAATTGACATGATGGAATGGTTATTTTTGCACTAACATCTCCTACCTACCCTCTTTAAAAAAAATTATATGCCAGGCATAGAATAACTAAAACTGCAATAGAAGATAAGAAAGAAATACAGCATAAGGCAAAGGCCTCATGAAATAATATTGGAGAACTGAAATACTTAAAATTCCTACTGAAAATGACCTGTAGTAACAACCAATGTAAACCACCTCAAAAAAAAAGAGAGTGAGGTAAGAACAAGAGTTTAACCCATAAATTGGAGAATATAATTTAAAATAAACTAAAGAGAAGAGAGAAAATGGACAAAATAAAGGAAAACTGTATTTGTTTTAAATAAAAGTACTAAAAAGATAGCTTAAATTTTAGACTACATGCTCCTCAGGGAAAGAGAAAAATATCAAAATTAGGGGGCAAACAGATTAAAAAAACCAAGTATTAGCACTTTAAATAAATCCTCTAACCTTGATATAAGGCAGATAAATAAGAGCAGTGGAGGAAAAGACAAATGTAGGGTACTTTAGGGAAAAAAAATCATCCCAAGGGCAAAGTCCTGACTTGCAATAGGAAGAGTAAAAATAAATAATATGTAATAAAATAACATTCAACAGTTTGTTGCATAATAAAAATAGAACTAGAATGACAATGCTAGACCATAACCTAATTTACCATGTATCAGTTTATTTTAAAAAAGTAGGAATTGAAATCATCTCATGATACTAAGCAAAAATTTAAAAAAATTATATTGAGAAGTTTAAAAAGATAAGAAATGTTAATACTAAGCATGAGCACCAAATTGATATTATTTAAACTCATATAAGCAACATGAATTTAAAATACTCTAATTAGTATTTATTCCGATAATTAGGAAATTTGTTCTTCTTCAAAGTTGGATACATCTACCAAAGAGATAAATTTAACAAATGGATATAAAACTGAACAATCAGAAAAATTATATATGAAAGAAATATATCTTCTGAATGAGAGCATTAAAGGATACATATTTCTCAGCAGCACATGTTTTAGGGCACAGAGAAATCTGAATAAATATAAAAATAAACATACATTTATAGATCATAGGGCAAAAAAGCAATTAATTCAGAAAATATAAGCAAAAGATACAGATCCAATTTACTTTTTGAATGAGCCAAATGAGTCAAGGAACAATGATAAAAATAATGACATGAAAGAGAATAATAATGATGAAATAATAATCCAGAATTTTAAAAATGAAACAAAATCAGCCTTTGTGGGGAAAATGTCCCTAAAAACAGACAGGTACATTTTTTTTAAGGAAAGTAGTTTTATCAAACTATTGTGCAATTTTTAAAACTATAGAATTAGCAAACAAATCCAAAGTAAATACAAAAGAGGTTATCTTGAAATGAGAGAAATAGACAAAATGTAGAAGCTACTAAAGAGATGTTAAAGAAAACTGAAAGTTATTTGAGGATTCTAAGAAAATTGGTAAAATTCTTTCTAACTTCCCCAGAAAAAAGGAAACAAAATTCTCCAAATAAAAAAAAAATGAACAAGGTAAAATCATGACGAAGAAGAAATTAAAATAAAAATAGCTATCAGAATCTGTTATATTCAGTTATTTTCTAGGAAAACAAAAATATATTATATTATGTAGTTTGGGAAATGTTTATATTTTATTTTTCCAATTTCATGGAAGAACAATTAATCTTAAAATTATTTTTTTCAAAATGCCTTACCTTCTCCCCTCTTTGAGAAGGCAAGCAATTTGATATAGGTTATACATGTGCAATCATCAAAATATATTTCCATATTATAAAAGAATACAGAGAACAAACCCCACCCCCCCCAAAATAATACCAACAAAACTCAAGAAAAATAAAATTTAGGAAAGTATTTTTCAGTCCTCATTTCAGACTCCACCAGTCCTTTCTCTGGAGTTAGATAGAATTTTTCATCATGAAGTCATTTGGAATTGTTAGATCATTTTATTGCTCAGAATATTTAAGTCATTCACAGTTGTTCATTTAAAAATATTGTTGTTACTATATACAATATTTTACTTGTTCTGCTCACTTCACTCTGCATCCTTTCATATAAATCTTCCCAGGTTTTTCTGAAAGCATTCTCGTCATCATTTCATATAGAGGAATAGTGTTCCATCCTGATCACATCCCACAATTTGTTCAGCCATTTCCCAATTGACAGATATCCTCTTAATTTCCAATTCTTGGCTATCAGAAGGAGTGCTGCTCTAAATAGTTTTGTGTGTGTGTGTGTGTGTGTGTAATATATATATATATATATATATTCCTTTTCCTTTTTTCTTTGGGATAAAACCTAATAATGATATTGCTGGGTCAAAGGCTGATGACAGTTTTATAGCCCTTTTGGCATAGTTCCAAATTGCTCTCCCAAATGTTCACATTCCACCAACAGTGCATTCTGAACATCTTGAACAAAGTCTTAGAGATAGTAGATGAAGCGATGGTAGAAAAAGACAATATAGTTTGTGTGTGTGTGTGTGTGTGTAGGGGGGTTGTTCAGGGGACAGTGAGTGAAGTTATAGCTAGTACTACAGAGGATGGCTATAACCACAGTGTCATTTTGGAAAAATTGGAAATTAGTGTGTACTAAGAGAAATTGAGAGTTACGAGACAGAGAGAGATAATTCAGAAATGTTTGTTCTCTCCTAAATGGAATTCTAAAGGACAGGATTAAAGTTTGAAAGAGTTGGAAAAAAGATGATGTGAAAACGGGAGTTGGGTTTGGAGCTTGTTAGCCATAGAGGTAGTAGTGAAGTTGACCAATGAATAATCTTGCTCATAGAGTCAAATAGGGTATTATTGCTGGGCAAGGGCCGTAGACCTGAGTTTCCCCAAATGCTTCTTTTTTTGATATGGCTGAGAAACAGGTGGGGAGATGCTGTAACCAATCTTCTTCTTCCCAATCATTTTCCTTACAGAGACAAAATTCTAGTGAATTTCTTGCCCTGCCTTTTGTTAAAACTAATTATCCCCAACAGGTATGAATTAATCCTATTTTTTTAAAGCAATTCTTTATCCATTTTGAACTTAAATTGAACTTGGCCAGGGGGAGATTTATTAACTCATGTTGAGCAGGTCATGAGAAAATTTTTCAGTATTATAAAGGAAATGAGAAGTATTTAAAATGAGGTTCTTTCCTCTGATTGTTTCAATAACAGCAGACTACAGTTTGAGGATGTTATAAAATATACTTCCTTTTTATTCTTTTTGATATTGTACTCTAGTGTTGAGGTGCCAAGTTTGTGTCTTGGTGAAGTGAAGTTAACATGTCCTTTATTTTCTTTATTAGCATTGTAATAATTATTTCAAAAACAGTCACCTGCCAGTCTCAGATATATATTTGTTCCACATTTGACTTGTTTCTTTCTGTGAATGACTTATTTTTTGTCCTTTTACTTTTTGTCTTTTAGAAGAATAAGTCAGTTCAACTTAAATATTCATTAAGTATTATGTGAAAGATGTTCTACATCTTTTAAGTGTCATAGGTGTTAAAGACAAAAGTGAAGTAGTCTTTACCCTCAAGAAAGCTTCCATTTCCCTGGGGAGACACAGCAGATATCCAGAAAGGTAAATATAAGTCAATTTGAGGATAGAGAAAACATTAATGGCTAAGAGGATTCATAAAAAGATTTGCATCTTTAAAAGAATTGAGCTTAAATTGATGGAAGATGGAGATGCCAAGATGCAGAGGACAGAAGGGAATAAATTAACCAAAGAATATGTCTGTTGTTATACTCAAATAGTAAAATATATACTTAAATAGTAAAATGTGTGCTATCTAAATGTTCTCTTCAAAGATGATTCCAAATCTCACTTGTTTACCCTGTGCAAATCTTGTCCATGTATTCTCATAAGGTCATGAGTTCATAAGAGAATAAGTCTGTTTTTATACTCAAAAAAATAAAAAAGATCTGTGAGGTCTCCCGATGTGCTAGAAGCCTTTCTTCTTTCTTTTTTTGACACTGAGAGAATAACTGTGGAGCACTTGTCTTTCCAGTGGTTATTCCTTTCTCTGACCATGTGACCAGCCATTAAAAAAACAATATATGCAGGTGAATATATAAAATGTGTGTATATATATGTGTACATATATGTATAAATATATATAATTTCTTTGATGGTAGCCTTTATTTTTCCTTATTTGCTTAAGCCTTTAACACCTCTTTTAATAATATTCATTCTCAGTCCTTGGGAGCCTATAGTTTGCCTTGAAAAAAACTCTGGTAGGATATTGGCATTTTTAAAATGGGCCTTTATTTAAAAGAATAATTTGGAACTGTTTAAGGAATTTTGCAATTTGCCATCGGCATTTCTGTCTGTTTTTAACTTCCTATTTAATTCTGAGCCTGTCATTGGGGCCATTAGCACATTTACCATTTCTAAATAAGCTATATGCACTAATAAACAAAATCCATTAGATGTCCAAATAATTTTATTAATAGTTAAGGCAAAAGGCATTCTTTACTATCTTGTCTTTTCCAGTGTCATTACAAAATGGGAAAATTAGCTGAATTATATATAATGTGTGCATGCATACATATATACATAACAAAGGTAAAATAATTATGAGGATTTTTAGGGTATCATTTTGGAAAGTATTTCAATGAAAGTATGAAAATGTTTTCAACACTGAAATTGGAAAAAAGAGACCATCAATGGTTATGAATCTATAGAAATATTTCTGATACCATGTCAATGGCATTTTCAGGAATCAAATGAGTTTTTGTAAGCAATATTCTATTACAGGTCAAATCTTTACAATCATACAATTGAATGAAAGATGTAGAAAATGCATAAGTGGTATAGTGAATAGAGTTCTGATCCTGGAAGTCAGGAAACCTCATCTTCCCGAGTTCAAATTTGGCCTCAGATATCTACTAGTTGAGTGACCTTGGGCTAATCACTTGACTCTTTTTGCCTTAGTTTCCTCATCTCATAAGCTGCTGAAGGAACTGGCAAACCACTCCAGTATCTTTACCAAGAAAATCCCAAACCAAAAAAACATGGGGCCACAAAGAATTGGTTGTGGTTGAAATGACTGAAAAATAACACCATGTTGTTTGTTAAATTTTTTGAAAAACACTTTTGTTGAAGCAGAACAAAACGCCAACTTAAAAACTTTCTTACAAAATATCTCCTATTTATAGCTGTAAAATATCCAAGATGTCTTGGAGAGTACAAAAGAAATAAGAGTGTTTCATGATTTTTTCCCATTATTATCACGTAGGGTAATGGCCAGAGATATTCAGCACTATCACTGAGAAGATTCATGTCCCAGCTTTTTTATTTCATAGAAATGTTATTGATTTTTTTACTTATTTCATTGTCTTTGAACTGTTAATTGTGTCAATTAGTATCTTTGCTGATTGCTTAGGATTTCTCATGAACTTTTGTATATATATTTGAAGGAGGGTTTGTTTCATACTTTTGGGGGACAATATTTTCCACCAACTGTTCTTACTGTCCCACATTAATAAATATCTCTTTCTAAATATTAATTAAATCTGGCTGATAATCAATGAGTGGTATAATCTCATGTATGAGAGTTCTAGAAAATCTCAGCTCCTCAGGGTTACTTCTGAAAGCCTAAGGGAACAGATAAATAATTATTTTCTGTGGCTCCAACAATTTCAGTGTGATTTGGGAAATAATTGCAGAGGGTATGTTACATTTATTATAAAGAATTTTGAAAAGGGGGGGGAGAAGCAGTTCAATAAAATCAACATATCAATTGAATTTGACAATTTATGAAATATTCCACATCCCTAATTTTCCACTTTTCCCATTCCCAATGTAATGATTGATTTATATTTTTATAACTAATTTTAAATGTTAAAAATTTATTTTTGTATATCCTCTTAGTTTTAGCCCTTTTTTATTTAGGCTTATTTCACTTGTATGTAAGCATGGGAAAGAATGGGAGCATTTTTTTTTACTTTTCTAGTCAAATTTAAAATATCTACAAATGTCTCTTCATAACATAAATAAAATTAATAATTTTGGTTGTCTTATAAATTAAAAAGAGAAGATGGATCTGCATAGCATGCACTGAAAAAGAAAAGGCCCAAAATGAACTGGAATCATCTTTCAGTGTTGGTAAACCTTTTAGAGACCAAGTACCCAAACTGCAATTCTCATGCCTCCTGCTTACCCCAGACAGGGGTGGGAGGAAATGTTCCTTTTGGACTGCTGTGCAGGGGTTGGGTGATGGAATAAATGTTCTCAGCCACATGTGAAGAGGGGGAAGGGAGCAGCCCCCTCTGGCACATGTGTCATAGGTTTGCCGACATGGATCTAGGGCAAAAAAAAACAACCAAAAAAAAAACCATATGGCTCAGTCTGATCTCAGACACTAGCTTTGTGATCCTCGGCCAGTCACTTAACCTCAGTCTTTCTCAGTTTCCTCAACTGTAAAATGGGTATGATAATAGCACCTAAATCTCAAAGTTGCTGTGAGGATCAAATGAGATGATATTTATGAAGATCTTAGCATAGTTCCTAGCATATGGTAGGTACTTCATTAAATAGTTGGGATTTTTTCCTTTCCTCTCCCCTTAACCACCTGTACCTCCAAAAGTTCATATTTAAATAGCACTTTAACATTTCCAGAGCACTTTCCTCATAGCAGGAAGACCAGGTCCATTTTGCAGATGAGGAAATAGTGGCTCAAAGTAATTGGTTTATCTATGCTCAGACAACTAGTGAGTGGAAAAGCAGTAGCCCTTTTTAAGGTCTCCTTATCCTAGGATTCTGTTCTTTAAACTGCACAATTTGTAGAATAGGCAGTGTGATATGGTGAGAAGACCGTGGATTCTGGAGTCATGAAAACCTTGTTCTGAATCCTATCTCTGATGTTTGTTACCTTTATAATTTGGGACCAGTCACATAGCCTCAATTGGTTTCTAGCCTGGGGAACTGTAAAAACTGATGACAGAAAAAAAATTTAATTTCTCTTCATAAAGTTCCTTGTATCTTACTTCACTTACTAATTGTGTGACCATGAGCAAATCACCTAATCTTTTAGAGTCTCTAATCTGCAATGGAATATAATAAGGATTTGTTCTAGGTGGATCTAATTGCAGATCCAAGATCCTACAATACTTGGAGAAGGAAGGTAATAGACCTAAGAGGGTTCAATTTGAAAGGTTTATGTTTGGGATAACAAGCTTAGAATATGACTCTACAGTTTTTGCATGAAGAATGACTTGTCCAATTATCTCCTGCTGATGAGCAGATAGCAACCAATTATGAAGCCGTAAGGGGAAGAAAATCCTTCCCCTAACCACTTCTGCAGAGGAGAGAAGACAAAAATCCCTATTTCATAATTGTGTGACAGACTTCCTTTCATAGAATCTAATCTAATTAATCCTAAAAGGTGTGGTATTTATGTTCTGAGATTCCCTTCTCTTAGAGCAGTGCAGAGCAGTGTCCCAAATATATGTGGGGAGGGAAGTTCAGACTCATAATTTTATCAGTTTCTGGATATTTTCCTTTCTTTATGAGCTTTTTAGTGTTTGTTTTTTAAATGCGCTTGAATTAATTTAGTCCTAGTTCTTTCTAATATATGATGAAAATAACTGAAATGTTGTTATGTATGTGTATTTAATTTTAAGGATTAAAATAAAAACATATTTATATAAAACTTCAAGGCTTGTAAAACTTTCAATATATATTCTTTACTCTTCACAATAATCTTATGAGGTAAATTTAATAAGCATTAGAGACTCAGAAAAATTATGTGATTCGTCCATGGTCAGACAACTAGTAAGTGAAATAAGATACAAGGAGCTTTATGAAATGAAGTGCAGAAATTAAATTTTTTTCTGCCATCAGTTTTTTCTAGCTTCCTAGGCTAGAAACCTTAAAATCATTCTTTGATTCTTCCCATTCTTTTATCTACTATCTGCCATCTGTCACTAAAGCCTGGAGTGTCATCCTTCAGAATATTTCTTGGATTGAGTCCATTAAAGGTATCCCATTATATCAATTTTGACTCTTTTCATGACATGTCTGAATTAATGCAACCTCTAAGCTAGTTTATCTATCTCTGGCCACAGTAATCAATTCTACCAACAGACTCACCTTCCCAATACATACTTTCATCTTGTCAGCCTTCCTACAAGAATAGGTAAGAGTTTCCTATTTCCTTCTGCATCAAATTAAGTCCCTTTTCTCTAACAATCCAGATACCTTTCATACCTGTATAGTTTCCTTCTGGATTCCCTAGATATGCATTCCCCCTCCCCACCTTTGTATTTGCTTGTGCAGTATTCTTTGCCTGCAATGAAATACTGATTTCTTCTTCCACCTATCTAATTCCTACCCATTTCCCTCTAGGTTTACCTCAATTTCACAATCCTATATGACATTTTATTGCATTATACTTTTATCATACACTTTTTAAATTCACTGAACTATTTCACTTTTTATTTAATCAATAGATATTAATTACTATTTACTCAATATTGTGCTTCTTGTAGATTAACATAAGACAGAGTTCCTATCTGCAAGAAGTGTCTAGTGTAATTGAGAAAATGGAACTAATTTAAAAATGGAGAATAATGAACTGTTTGACTATGTAGGAAAATAGATTCTTATTCAATAAAGTTAGATCTGGGCCTAAATCTTGCTTCTGCCGCTTGCCAGGAATGTGACCTAGTCACTTCCCTTCTCTGACCCTGTTGCATTTGGGGTTTCCATCAATGGCATAGTTACGTAAATACAAATGATACAAAGTCAGGAGGACTTTGAGAACACAGAAATGTGATGGATTCTCTCTCACTAGAGGTTTTTAAGGAGAGGCTAATGGATACTTGTTGATTTCGGTTGGGATTCCTTTCATATATATCTTGTACTAAATAGCAACTCCGAAATTCTATAATTCTATCTCCTGTGATATCCCTTGATATAAGGTAATATGATATTTATATAGCATTTTAATGTGGTCAAGCCTATTTTATGCAATTTATCTCATTTAATTCTTTTACAACAGCCTGGTGAGGTAGTATTATTCCCATTTTGCAGATGCAGAAATGAGCTCAAAGAAGCCTATGGTCATAGAGGGTAAGTGTTAGAGAAAGGACTTGGCCCAGGCATCTTCTAATCCCACTTCTATCTAGTATTTCATGTCCTGTGTCATTTCAATATATGTGACACATAACTCAAAAAACAGATTATTAATAAAAATATTAGAACCTCTGCTTTGTAAAGCTTTGCTCTTCCTTTCACGTGATATTTGGAACAAATTATCAGAGCAAAATTCTAGATTTTATTGATTTTAATTATCATAATAACATTGTTTTTCATAGCAGTTATACCCTAGAGTAATTTTAATGGGACTTAGAATTGGCATTTTCATTGTCAACTTTTATTTGTTAGCCTCTTCCCACAAATAACTGCAAACATGCCTTCCATTTTTAGTGTCTTTATCAGAGAGTTGACTAGTTCATTCCAGCTTCGGTGTAGTCAATGAATACTGGCAGTTTTTCTGGCCCATGTGGACTCTTCCAGTAAAATGTAATCATGAAAGTTTGATGATGCTTTTGATTACAGGTGCTTTGTCAGGGAATGGCATTCCTAGCATACCAACTTCAGGTCAAATCGTCTCCTTACATTTGTTGCCAGCCCTGTTCTGATAGCTCATTGAAATGTTCCTTCAGTACCCCCTTGCCTCCATTTCCATTCTCTTGAGTGAGATTTTTATGGCAAGATTTATTAATTAGTTATAAATGTTATGAATCTCCAAACTATTAGATGTCTCAATAGAAACATAAGTACAAAATCACCTTCAAAAGCTAAATATAGGTTGTTATGTTTTTCCTTTTCAATTATTTACATTACCAATTCATTTCATTTACATAAATAATTGAAATTGGCTCATGCAAAGGATGTGACTCCAAAGTACTTACATTCATTTTTTTAAGACAAATATGTCATAATCTATTCGGCCAAATGAGTGTTAAACTTGAAAGAAGTTATCTTGGCAGTTTATAAACTTATTCCATTGATGCTATTATTTCATTGAATATTTTTGAAACTCTAAATTGGAATTTCTTTCAGGGCCACTTTACAAGTCACACACAATCAGTCTCACCTCACAAATAGATGACAGAGTGAAAAGAAGGGAGTTAAAAAAGTGAGGTTATAATTCCAGCTCTGACACTAATTTGCTGAGTGACCATAGGTAAATAACTTCCCTTCCCTGGACTTTGGTATGTCTAACTAGACAGTTAGAAGATAGGAAAATTCTGGCACTAAATCCTATGAATTCATACATATTCTTTCCCAGGAGGCCAAAAATCTTTAAAGCTATTTGTTTTGGCTTCTGAAGGATTCCAAATATAGTTACTAGTGCAAAATAGTCAAATGGGACACAAATAATGATTAATTAATAATGAAAATTAGTGCAGATGCCTGCCCAACTCACCATGTAAGATTTTTTTTCAAAGTGATAACCAAGCCTTTCTTTGTCACTTTACTCAATCTCATGATGCCAAATGAGGAATTTTCAAAAAAGAGCAAATTGTCTTAATGGAGAATTGAATTAGTTGACTCAGTTCCTTCTAGGGTTAGATATCATCCACCACTTGATCTCTTCTTGATATATGTATAAAATACAACAGTTAAACAAAAAGTATTATTATTAGTTATTAAATTGGTCCTTGACTAAAGCTATCATTCCTTCCCCCCCCCCAAATACTATATGGATCTGAATATTCTTTTCTAAAGAACTAATCTTGTTCTAGAATACTTTTCTCTCTTGGAGTTATTTAAAAACACATATTTTAATCCTAGCAAAGGCCTACATTTCAATAAACTGCATTGAAGGATTAAAATTTTTTTTCAAAATACCTAATCATAAAAATTATCTTTATTTACCTATGTGGAGAGTCAGTGGTCATTTGGTTGAATAGAAAAGGAAGAGGTGGCTTATTCATTGTCTAAAGGAAGATTTATGCCAATAATTTACAAATACTAAAGTGCATTTTAGAGCATTTGCTTGTTTCATGTTTGTCTTTCTAAATATCTTTTTGATGAAGATTGCATATCTTGCAGAGGAAATGCCAATTTTCATTCATCAAGGAAGTTCTTCACCAGGTGCTTCCCACACTGATCAAATAATAGACATATCTGGTTTTAAAAAACCCCACAAAAATCTAAAGGTTGCATATAAACCTCAGTATGTAGAAAGGAGCACTAACTCAAAAATTATCCTCATTAAATGTTATTATTTAACAATATATATAATCTATCTAAATAACATCTAAATTAATACATTTGAGGCAAGCAAAATAAATTAAATATGTTCATTTGTTTTAGAATTTCTATTGTTGACCTGGGAACAGTAAGCTCTCACAGTTGCAGCTTTAACCTTGCCAATCATAGAATCCCTGTAAGTGCACTGCAGTTATTTGGAAGCTTTTCTAGGTTGGCATTGGCATCCTTTTGCTAGATTACATTTATGCATTAGTACCATCTGTGCCTGCTGTACCTTCTGTGAGTTAGCCCTGGCCAAATGACTGGCATTTATCTGGAATGGAGTGGGGGGTGGGAAGGAGAGAGGGAGAAAAGGAAAGAGAGAGAGGTGTGGAGAGAGACAGGGAGAAAGACAGAGACAGAGAGACAGAGAAGGAAAGGAAACCCAGTTTTTCTCCTAGCTGCTGGAACAAATCAAGCCAAGAAAAGGAGACACATCAGTGAATATAAAATATCTGTAACTGGTGTCCTTCCTTTATTCTTAATGAGCTGAACTGTTAATTTCTGAGAGAGAGAGAGAGAGAGAGAGAGAGAGAGAGAGAGAGAGAGATGGAGTGTTTATTTTAAATTCAGGCTAGACAAAAGAAGTTAAAAAACCAAAACAAGAACTACTTCCTTTGAAGGAAAACATAAATGGAAGCCTATTTGCAAGATTCTTTTAATTAAGAAAAGTTACATATAATTTAAATATTGACTTTATGCATACATACATACCAGCATCTATGTTATAGGCTAATGCTCACTTGAATTGACTGAGTAGAGCACTTCATTTATGACCCTTTAATGTCTAAAAAATATCTAATGTTTGAGGGACAGCTGGGTGACTCAGTGGATTGAGAGCCAGGCCCAGAGACAGGAGGTCCTGGGGTTCAAATATGATCTCAGACACTTCCCAGCTGTGTGACCCTGGGCAAGTCACTTGACCCCCATTGCCTAGCCCTTACAATTCTTCTGCCTTGGTACCAATACCCAGTATTGATTCTAAGATGGAAGGTAAGGGTTTTAAAATTTAAAAAAGAGAGTATATAATGTTTGGATTAAAAAACATGAACAATTATATATTCATTCTTTTTTGTCCCTTTAGAATGATTTGTAAAATACACTGACCCTTCACCTACCTAGAATTTAGCCATCTGATAATATTGTCTATTTTTGAAGGAACATTGTTGAACAAAAGTCAGTAATTCCAAATGCTAAATTTTATGAACAGTTCTTCAGGTTCTCACTCTGAGCTTATTTTCTCTTATTTTACAGACAATTCTATAACTTAGTTGTCTGATATTTATGCCAACTGCAGATTTGGAAGTGGCAAAATAGAAGGAGGGTAGGATAGAACTAGAGGAATAAGCACACTGACAGGTGATAGCTGGCAGTCTGACAAGGGAAAAGACCAAAAAAACTTTAAATGTAGAAAAAAGAATTAAAAAAGCAGAGATCATTTTAGTATATGGTTATATACACCTCAATTAACTCTGAGTCTCTCATTGTATTTTAGTTTGGCACAATAGTAATTAGATGCCCTTAAATATTATCCTGAATATAATGGCATATTATAATGAGTTAAATAATACTTAATGATTATGAAGGTAGAGGTATTTTCATAAAGATTTGCATAAAGAATAGTTAAAATGTTTTTAAATGTTGCTTAATATTATAAGCTTTCCACTGCTGCAAAATCAATCTATCTATCTATCTATCTATCTATCTATCTATCTATCCATCCATCCATCCATCCATCTGTATGTCTATCTTATACCTATCTCTCCATCTATCCATTCATCCATCCTCCAGCTAGCTAGCTAATTGTTTATTCCATGAGAAATAGCCAGAGATTTGGTGTACTTTGATAACATGTGGTAGAGGAGGAAACATGGAGAGTGGACCTAATAAAATAATTTTAAATTAATAACCGGTATGAAAGACAAATTTCATTTTCTGGGAACTATACTTGATAGGAAGCCTTAAATAATAATCAGTCAATCAATTAATTAAATTCTTAATTTATCTCTATTATTTAAGTGATAGAATCAAACCAAGATTCAATATTTTTGATATATTTTATTGATTAAAAGTAAATGAACTAGAATAATATAATAATCACTTCAAAAATATTTGTAAGGAGAAGTCAAAAGTTTTCATTCCTTTAATCAACTTTGATGAAGACAGATTTGGAATTTGTCTACTTAATTTAATGTTTTTTTTAAATAACTTAAAAAAAAAAAGACATTTACCCAATGACTTAATGACTTCACCATTAAGTTCCTGCTAATAAGGGAGTTATTTGGATTTTTTTTCCACAGTAGAATCTTACATTCATATGCTTAATTCATTCGACTTTCAAGGAAGAACAGGTGTCTCTTGGTCAAATAATGCTACCTATTTACATGTAATTTTCATCCTTGTACGTACTTCTCATTCCTTAGCAAAAATAAAATTATTTCTCAGCAACTCTGTAACATCCACTTTTATCTTTGGAACCTTTCACTACCAATTCTAAGGTAATTTGTCCTGAATAGTTTTGTTGTGAAAATGAAGTTTCTTCCATTTGTCAAGCAAAAAAATATAGAATTAAGACCTATGGTTTTGAGAATCAAATGGAATAATGTATATACAAACACTTTTTAAAAGTACTGTAAGATATTTATAAAATTATTTAATATATTCATCCAAACAAATCAGCTAGACACTGTCAAAAATGTTTCACTTGACTCTTTTCAGGTATTGGAAGGGCTCAAGCTGTATTCTAATTATAGTCTATAGAACATAATACAATAAACCTTCATTTTTGGTGTATTAGTTAGGAATGGCATGAACTAAGTGATCAGAGTAATGAAATCGCCATTTATTCATAATCTTTCTTCTTTCAGAGGTTTGAACTACAATGACTTGACAAATAATAGACATCAAATAAATATTTATTTCCTTATTGAAACAATTTGATTTTGTCTTTAATTGCAAAAGGTTTTTGGACTTATTCTAGTTGGATCCTATGATATATCCTGGGAATAATTTACTTTTATAAAAAATGAAGATAATATTGCTGCTTATTATATTATAATATTAACAGTAACAATTGTTAGATTGTTTATCTCAAATTTGTGCTGTTTTCAAAGGAATTTAAATTTGAAGTTACCTGAATTCTTGATGAATATGATTTTTCCTATTCTTCATCAAATCTATTATGCCTAAGTTCAACCCTCACCTCATGATGCAATTGTTTTAATGAGCACTGCTTTTTTCAAATAGTTTTATGTTATAAAAATGTTATTCTTAGTAAGATACTATAAAAATTATGGCCAAATATATGAATATAAAAATTCTTTTAGTATTCTTGCATCAAAACTCTAAAGATCTTGAATAATTTAATAGCAACAAAGAAATCCAGTCTTTAAGGACCGTGATTTTTGGCAGAGAAAAGGTCCTTTTATGAGTTTTTGAACTCAGTAACCCACATGATTTGAGATTGCCTTCTATCACTACATATATACACAGTGTTAGCTTTTGAACCAATATTTGTGCATGGAATTCAGACTTTGCTTTTTTTATTTCCATATGCTATGTGTTGAACATATGTTAAGTTATATATTTAAAACCAGAAGTATCAAAAAAACCAACATAAAATATGTTTTCTACATTATCAAAAACTTCACTCCTGTGATAATTTAAAGGGGAAAATAACTGAAAATAATTTGTTGTAAAAGCAAATTTTAATACAAAGTGAATGCTCAACTCATTTTCTACTTCAAGGTATCCTGATGTCAGAAAAGACCAAGTAAATATGCAAATACTGTTTGAGGTTAGAGTTTGCCAGACTAAGATTTTTTTGTGCCTTCAATTTCATCTTATTTCCAAAGATTAGTCCTAAATTGATGAATAATTATGATAATGTGAATTTAGAATCTCCATTCTCTTTTAACTAAATGTAACTTTAATTTTTCTTAGGGATATATTCAGATAAAAAGGAGGCACATGTTCTATTGTTATCTCTTATAATTTTTCTACATGGTATTATTGATGCTTTGTATAACTCCAACTTAAACATAGGGTATATCTTTAAATATAAAATATAGTCTTTAAATTGTAATGCTGCATTAGCTCTTTGCTAATATTGTAGTCAATATTTTTGCATTGATATTCATTAGAGATATTGGCATTCACTTTTCTTTCTCTACTTTATCTCCCCCTTTTTTGAATATCAGTATCATGGTTGCATGAGAACAAATATTAAAGGGATTCTTTCTCTTCCTAGTTTTATAAATAATTCATGTAATATTACAATTAATTATTATTTGAGTTTTGTAGAATGTACTGGTAACTCCATTTTTCTTCTGCAATGCCTTTATAACTTAGTTGATTTATTTTTCTATGATTGATTTCAATTTTCTATTTTTCATTCTGTTAATCTGGATATTTTTGTAAATATACATATTATTTAATCTATTTGTTTATAGATGTATTATTATATAAAACATTTCTAATAATTTCAATTATTTCTTATTAATTTGCTTTGAATTCCTTTTTCTTTCTTTTCTTTTTTTTGGCAATTAGGTATTCTTCTCTTTAAAAAAATCAGCTTAGCTTTCTTTAAAAAAAATTATTATTAATTTAGTTATTTCCCTCAAGCCCAAAAAACTCAACAGTTTCACTAACAAGTCAATGATATTTTTATTGATCTTAATTGTTTTTCTCTTCTTTGATTTTGGGGGTTCATATTTTGCTATTTGGTTGGGATTTTTTGCTTTATTGATTGTTTTATTGTTGTCGCATCCCCCATTCATTGTTTAGTTCTTTCTCTTCTCTTTTGATGAATGTATTTAGAGTTATAAATTATTTCTAAAAACTATTTTGACTGTATCATAAACATTTCTTTGATGAAATAATCTATTCTTTTTATATTTCATTCCCTCACTAGTTATTTAGAATTAAATTATTTTTATACATACTTTTAAATCCTTTCCTCTAAAATAAAGCCCTTTTATTGATTTTAATTGCTACTACATCTTTGCTAGGCATTTTTTCTGCATTTGTTCTTAAAGCTTTTAATTAGTTTTATGAAGTTTTTATAAAGTTATAGTTTTATAACGTTAACATGGCCAGCTGAGAAACATATGGATTCCTTTTGTATTCCTATTCAATAATTACTAGAGTGCTATCAAAATTAACATTTTAAAAATTCTCTTCTGGTCATTTCTTATTGATTTAAAAAATTAGATTTATGTACATCTTAAGAGAGTACTTTTACACCTTCAAACATGATCATTTTACTATCTTTTCCCCTGTTATTCTATTAGTTATTCCTATTTAGATTCATTCAACTCAATGTGTATATATTTCTACATGTATATATGTGTACATGTTATTGATACTATTTTATCATCTATGATTCTGTTAAATATATAATACCTTATTTATTTTATCCATGCAAATTTTTATTTTTGACATATAGGATTTTCTTGATCGTCAGCCCTCTTTTTTTCATAATTTTCTCAAGGCCCGATGCTCCAACTTCTATTTAACTCCGCAAAATCTTTGTTTGAGTATGTTTCTGTAATCGACATAATGTTAGATTGTGTTTTCTACTCTATTTCCACCATTAGATTCCCTCACCCCTTTGACCTTGCTTTCCCCTTTGGAATTAAGAAGGTGTAAACAAAAAGGAATGTGATTTCTACTAATAATTTATCATTGATCACATTTTTATTCTCCTTTTTCCCCCTAATCCAAATCTCAATCATTAGTTCTAATTATTTTTCTCTCCTTTTGATCCTTCTTGACCCTCTACTTTCTGGAATTGAAGTAGGTTTTGCATGTAACTTATCCCTCCCCAACTCTGTCTTCCCTTTTAATATTTCCTTTCTATATTTGTTCTGTTTCCCTGTTGAATTTAACATCCTTTTATATCAAACTATTTCTGTGTGTTTAACTTAATTTGTTCATTTCCAATAAGGGAACTTCATGAGAAGCCCTCAAGCCTGATCCCCAACTTGGGGCTTGTGTACTTTTCTTCTTATTTATCACAACTATGAATAAGGGCAATTTTTTCCTTAATCTTCCTTACTTTATCCATGCTCTCCCTTCCCACCCTTTTAAACTTCTCTTTCTTTCCTCTCCTAATACCAGCATTATCAAACTGAATTACCCCTGTGCCTTCTGCCTTTTTTTCCTTTTTACTATTTCTGTGATCCCAGAAGCCAGTAGGACTTTTAAAGAACATGCAATCCCTTGGGGCAGCTAAGTGTCTTAGTGGATAGTGTCAGGATAGAGATACAGGAAGTATGGATTGAGAGCCAGGCCTAGAGAGGGGAGGTCCTGGGTTCAAATCTGACCTCAGACACTTCCCAGCTGTGTGACCCTGGGCAAGTCACTTGACCCCCATTGCCTACCCTTACCACTCTTCTGCCTTGGAGCCAATACACAAGGTAAGGGTTTAAAAAAAGAGAGAGATACAGGAAGTACTGGGTTCAAATGTGATTTCAGATACTTCCTATGTGTATGATCCTGGGCAAGTCACCTAACCCCTCCCCCACCCCCCATTGCCTGGTTCTCTACTGATCTTCTGCCTTGGAACCCATTTTTAGTATCCATTCTAAGGCAGAAGGTAAAGGTTTAAAAAGAAACTAAAACATTCATCTTTTCCTCCTATCTCCCCCAGACATTAGAATGTAAGCACTTCATGGCTTTTAGTCTTCCAGTTAAAATAGATTTACATTTCTAGATTTCTCTTAGTCCCTTAGTTTACATTTCTTATTCTAACTAGTCTTTTTATCAGGAATACTTCAAAGTTCTTAAATCTGTTAAAAAGATCTGTCATTTACCCCACTGAGTCATACTTAACTTTGAGGAGTTCTTTTTGACTTTCTTTGTGTCCCCAGCATTTAGGCACTTAATAAATGATTGTTAACTGATCAGTTATAAGCAGATTGTCTTTTAGAATATTGTATTCCAAGATTTCACTCTAAGCTCAAAGCTGCTAAGCCATGTGTAATCCTAAGTATAGTTCTTTTATTCTTCAGTTATTTCATCTTGTGCTGCTTTTGGGTGTTTTTCCTTTGACCTGGCAGCTCTGGATTTTGGCTTTGACATTTCTAAGACTTTTGCTTCTATAGTTGTTTGTTCCCTCACTTCCCCCTCGCCCCATCCCCCCCAGGATATAACCAGTGGATTCCTTATATTTTCCCTTTACTTTCTGATTCTAATAAAACTGAGCAAGTATTAATGATTTCTTGAAATATAGTATCCAATTTTTTTTTATTTTGTCAGTTTTCTGGGAGTCTGATAATTCTTAAATTACTTCTCTTAGACATTTTTTCTTATAATAGATTCCTCATTTTTTCTTGTTTTCATTCTCATTCAGTTATTTCAGTCATACTTGACTCTTCATGACCTATTTGTGACTTTCTTGGCAAAGATGCTGGCATGCTTGACCATTTCTTTCTCCAGTTAATTTTATAGATGAGGAAATAGAGGCAAATGGGGTTAATTGACTCACCAAGAGTCACACAGCTTGTAAGTGTCAGAAGCAGCAAGCATTTGAACTTAGGTTGTTGTGGGAGGACTTTCTGATCTGATTCCAGCAGTAAGGAATTGTATGACTCCAAGGAATCTTAGAAAATAAAGAAATTTATTGGGAGAAAAGGTTAAGTGATCAGGAGGCAAGAGGTTGCTTCCCAGAAGAGGAAGAAGGGAAGGGAATCCCAGCTTATTTAGGATATACTATATGACAGCTGGAGTGTACAAAGAAGGGGGAAGAGGTTTGTTGGGGAGATCCCATATTTACCACAAGACCTTCATGACTCCAGATACTATGTCACCTAGTTTCCCATTTTTTCCATCATCATATTTTCTACTCTTTCCTGAATCTTTCAACTTTAGATTCATTATTTCATGAAGTTATTGATTTCTGATTAATTCATTCTGTTTTTTAGGCAGTCTACTATTTGGATAACATTGATTTCTATACCAAATTATTTATTCTCTTACCATTTTTTAAATTTCAGAGCTCTTATTTAAACATTTATTTTTCCCTTTTTTAATTTCTCTTAGGTATATTTGAATTTCTTATGGCAAAAGCCTTTTTTCCCCTAAAGCTCTAGTTGAATTTGTGGAGTTAGTTTTTCCTGGGTCTACCTCTCTCAAACCACTGCATTTTTCTATTTCACTAGATATTGCCTAATGTTTACTCTGATCTCCAAATCAGTTTCTGTGGGACTTTGTGTTTAGGGAATATTATTCCTATCATACTATTAGAGGAATTGGTCAGATCCTGCTTGATCCTTTCCTCTTCGTATTCATAATGTGTCTACCTTTACTGTTCTGCTTGTGACAGCTAAGATTTGGTTGCATCTTCCTTATGAATCCCTAACTCATGGCTTTATCATCAGGTGGATCAACAAGGGTCTTAGAATCAGCCCTTCATCTGTCATCTTCATGGGAGTTATCCACAGGTAGATATTCTCACTTGCCTCTTGCAAGATCCTATTGTCACACTAACTCTGTTTTAAGTTGGGGCTCCCTTGTGGGCCACCTAGATTCCAAATGGCAAGTGGTTCCTGATTTTGCTCCATGTGTTTCTTTAGTGCTATTGCTTCTATCAGTCCTGATTTGTCTTTGCTCAGAGTACCTACAAACTTCTGTAAAACTAATAGTTACTCCTGGTTTGGATGGAAGAGCTTATATCAGTTTATTTTAGGGCTTTCTTTATCATTGTACCTTCTGGTGAATTTTTAGAACTTTTCTGGAATGTGTGTGGAAGATGTGAGCTCAAACTCTGATATGTATGACTTAATTTTTTCTGATGTCTCACAAATATTGAAAAACGAAGAAGAGAAATTGATTAGAAAGACAATGAGATTGTATTAATGAGAACTAAATCACCAGTGTACCTTTAGATTTCTGTAGATCTCAAAAAGAAAAAAAAGAATGAAATATTTATTATTTTGCTAGAAGGAAAACTCAAGCAAGGTAAGACAGGCTTTTGTATCAGAGGCTTGGGAACCTGATACAGGTGTGTTTCCTTGCAGAGCATTAAGGATGACCAGCGTGGATACAAGTATATAAGTTCATATATTTGACCTTCAGAACCTTTTAATTATTAATTGAGTTGAGTTAATTGCATGTCTAGGAATTTTTTAATTTTCCTCCAGTTATTTTAGGAGAGGAAGGTGATATATATGACAGGTTCATTGGAGCAGCAAAGATACTTTTGGTTCAGGAGAATATAGTGTGCATTTATATTCTTTATGTATTCATTTTTAGTTATTTCAGTCATGTTCAACTCTTTGAGACCCCATTTGAGGTTTTCTTGGCAAAGACCCTGGAGTGGTTTTCCATTTCCATCTCCTGCTCATTTTACAGATAAAGAACTGAGGCAGACAGGGTTAAGTGATTTTGCCTGACATCACACAGCTAGTAAGTGTCTGAGGCCAGATTTGAACTTAAGAAAAGGAGCCTTCCTGACTTCAGATCTGGACCTTATCCACTGCACCACCTAGCTGCCCCTAGTAGTCGTCATTTTCTCTGAATTCATCATTAACTACAAAAGATCCCTTTCACTGTGTATAATAATAATAGCTTGCACTTATATAACACCTACTGTATACCAGTCTCTATGCTAAAAACTTTATAAATACTATATCATTTTATTTTCAAAAAAAAAAAAAGACTAGAAAGTAGTTGTTACTATTATTGCCATTTGACAGTTGTAGAAGCTGAAGTGGACAGAGATCAAGTGACCTGCCCTAAGACTTGCCCTAAGTCCTACAATTAGTAAGGATCTAAAACCAGATCTGAATCAAGGTCTTCTTGACTCGAGGCCCAATATTCTAGTCATTATGAAGGCTTGAGCTGGTGGAAAGTAGATTTGTGGCTAGATAACAGTGGTTTGTAGAAGATTTTTATATATAGTAGACCATTTATTTTCTTTATGCACAAAATAATATTATCTATGACTGATGATTTCATATTGCTATAGAATATTACACACTTGAAATTTTGTTCACTATTGTATGAATTTTTTTAGACCCTTACTTTCCACCTTAGAATCAATACTATGTATTGGTTTCAAGACAGAAGAATCGTAAGGGCTAGGCACTGGGGGTTAAGTGACTTGCCCAGAGTCACACAGCAAGTCAGAGTCACAAGGAAGTATCTGAGAGCTCCCATCTCTAGGCCTGGCTCTCAAAACATTGAGCTACCCACCTGCCCCCTGTTGTATGATTTTAAAAGGAATTCCAATCTCTCCTTTAAGTAGCATACAATCTTATGAGGGGGAAGTTATAATAGATATTTTTAATTATAAAAAGCTAATTTGTATGAGTTATCTAGACAAATAAGCAATCAATCAGTTTCTTGAATACTTTCATTTTGTGACAAAAGAGAGAATGCTGAAAAAGGAAACTAATTCTATATTTTTACAAATGGGTAAAGAGAAAAATATGATAAAATATGAAAATTTTGGGCACAAAACTATTACTATTATAATAGTAACTTTCATACCTCTGACCTGCTTCTCCCCTCAGCTCTTTGAAATAGAGAATTTTGTTTTCTTTTTTTAAAAAATTTTAAGCTCTTTAAATTTTTTTTTCCTTTTTTATTTAGAATAGTTTTTCATGGTTACATGATTCATAATCCCTCCAACCCCCACCTTTCCTTCCCCTTCCCGAAGCCGACAAGCAGTTCCACTGGATTATACATGTATCATTGTTCAAAACCTATATCCATGTTATTCATATCTGTTGTAGAGTGATCTTTTAACATCAAAACCCCAGTCATATCCCTGTTGCACTACGTGATCAATTACAAATTTTTCTAATGCATTTGCATTTCCACAGTTCTTTCTCTGGATGTGGATAGCGTTCTTTCTCATAAGCTCCTCTGGGTTGTCCTGGGTCATCGCATTGCTGCTAGTAGAGAAGTCCTTTATGTTCTATTGTGCCACAGTGTATCAGTCTCTGTGTACAATGTTCTCCTGGATCTGCTCCTTTCACTCTGCATCAATTCCTGGACATCTTTCCAGTTCACATGGAATTCCTCCAGTTCTTTATTCCTTTCATACCATAATATTCCAACACCAACATATGCTGCAATTTATTGATCCATTCCCCAATTGAGGGATACCCCCTCATTCTCCAATTTTTTGCCACCACAAAGAGTGCAGCTATAAATATTATTGTACAAGTATTTTTCCTCATTATCTCTTTGAGGTGTAAACCCAGCAATGCTATGGCAAAGGGCAGGCAGTCTTTTAAAGCCCTTTGTGTTTAGTTCCAAATGATCCTCCAGAATAGTTGGACCAATTCACAATTCCACCAGCAGTGTATTAGTGTCCCAATTTTGCTACATCCCCTCAAACATTTATCACTTTCCTTTGCTGCCATGTTGGCCAATCTGCTACCTCAGAGTTATTTTAATTTGCAAGAGAATTTTGTTTTCTTGAGAAAATTAGTGCACGAGGTTTAAATTATTTGCCCTGTGTAACAATACTGATTAATAGTCTAGGAATTTAGCAAAGCTTTATCCCCAAATACAATTGCTCAAACCATATTAAGATTCCATAATAGATTGCTGGACTTTGAGTCAGGAAGACCTGGGTTCAAATCTGTTCTCAAACATTTATTTATTAGCTGTGTGATCAAGTAATTTAATTTCTGTCTGTCTCCATTTCCACAACTGTTAAATGAGGAGAGTAATAACATCTAACTCACAGGGTCTTTGTGAGTTATCATAAATCAGAATATATTTGTAATCCTCTTAGTACAATACTTGGCATATTTTTGTGGTTGAGTAGTTCAGTTATGTCCAACTCTATGACCTCATGGACTCTAGGCCTTTCCTTTCCAGTTTCTACTCCAGTATCACCCAAAGACTGTCTAAGCTCATATGTGTTGCCTCCATGATATATCTCATATCTCACATATCTCATCTTCTACTGTCCCTTTTCACTTTTGCCTTCAATTTTCCCCAACATTAAGGCATTTTTTCCTCAATGAATCCTGTCTTCTCATTATGTGGCCAAAGTAGTTAAGCTTCAGCTTCAATATTTGACTTTCTAGTGAGTAGTCTGAATTAATTTTTTTAAGTATTAATTGATTGCATTTCCTTGCTGCCAAAGCATTCTCAAAAGTCTTCCCCAGCAACAGAATTCTAAAGCATTGATTCTGTGGCACTCAGCTTTCCTTATAATCCAGCTTTCATGACCATACATTGCTACTGGAAGAACCTTAGCTTTTACTATATGGGCCTAAGTTATCAAGATGATGTCTCTGTTTTTAGTATCCTGTACAGATTTGCCATAGCTTTCCTTCCAAGAAGCAAGCATCTTTTAATTTAGTGGCTACAGGCGCTCTCTGCAGTGATCTTTAAGCTCAAGAATATAAAAATCTGACACTGCTTCCATTTCTTCTCCTTCTATTTGGCAGGAAGTGATGGGTCCAGTTGCCAAGATCTTATTTTTTAAATTTTTTTAAATTTTAAGCTACAAGCCAGCTTTTACACTCTTCTCTTTCACCCTCATCAAGAGGTTTCTTAATTCTTCTACACTTTCTTCCATCAGAAGAGTATTATCTGCATATCTGAAATTGTTTATATATCTCTCTACAACCTTAATTTTGACTTTTGTCTCATTGAGCCTGGCATTTTGTATGATATACTCTACCTATAAGCTAAATAAGGTGATGATATTCATAGAACATTCTCTTGATATCTCTAATTTTCTCGAAGAGATCTCTTGTCTTTTCCATTTTGCTTTCTTCTGTCTTTGCATTGCTCATTTAAGAAAACCTTCTTGATTCTCCTTGTTTTCTCTGGAATTCTGCTTTCACTTTTCTTCTTTCCTCAGTTATTTGCAAAGCCTCATTAGACAGCCATTTTGCTTTCTTGTTCTTCTTTTTCTTTGGAACTTTTTTGTTGTTGCTGTGTCCTATACAATATTGGGAGCCCCTGTCTACAGTCCTTGAGACATTTTATGTACCAGATTGAACACCTTAAATCGATTTGATCGAAGACCTTTAATTTATTTATTATTTCTATTTCTTATACATAAGAAATGTTATTTAGGACATAAGTATATGGTTCGATGGTTTTCCCTCTTTTCTTCAGTTTAAGACTCAATTTTGCAATAAGAAGCTCATGATCTGAGCCACAGTCAGCTCCAGGTCTTGCTTTAGCTTACTGCATAGTGCTTCTGTGATAATGAGATTAAATCTATCCTGCCCATCTTTAGATTTCATCACCAAAAGTGAAAACATCTCCATTTAACTCACAAGTTGTGACCCACGTGGGCTAGAGTAACAAATCAGAATTTACTGACTGTCTCATGGGCAGTCCTGAGAAAAGCGTCTGTTGTGATAGGACATGTAAACTAGGAGGAAGGCACAGGAAGTGATGCAAAAGACACCCCTTTAAAAAGAGACCTCAGTCAGCTGGACTTGGTCTTCTGGTTTGTGAACGGGACCTGAAGGAACTCTGCTGGTTCATGACCAGGGCATTCCACGTGATGAGTGTAAAGACTGAATCTTCCTGAACTTCTCTTAAGGAACTTCCCTTTTAATAGACTCTGTGACTGAAGCTTTTGCTTCATTTGTCTCTGGGGCCCTCCAGCCCTCTGAGTCTCCGGCCTTGGGATCAAGGCAGATTTCTCTTGGCTGAGGGTTAATTAGATCTACCTGGATTGAACTAGAGGATCAGAGCAAATTACCTACTGTGTTAGATTACTTATCCTATCTTATCCTCTCTTATTTCCTTATTTCTACTTTCTCTTCTCATTTGTAAATAAATTTCCATAAAAGTCATTTTTGCTTGAAGTTAATCTTTAATTGGGGACTGATAATTGTTCAATCCCCTAGAAACCAACCTTTTAACATTTACCCAATCAAACCCCCTTTTCACCCCTTACATTTCTCCATCTTTGGCTGCAAGGTATATAATCAATTTGATTTCAGTATCGACCATCTTGTGATGTCTATGAATAGGCATCACATATATATCCTTCTGGGTTGTTGAAAAAATGTGTTTTCTGTGACCATTGAGTCATTGTGACAAAACTCTTATTAGTTTCTGCCCTGCTTCATTTTGTACTCCAAGGTCAAAATTGCATATTATTCCAATTATTTTTTGATTTCCGATTTCATCATTCCAGTCCCCTATAATAAATATGATAGTGGTGTTGGTGGTGGAGGTTGGTATTATTTCAAGAAGATGTCGATCTTCAGAACTGATCAATTTCGGCTTCTTCAGCATCAGCGGTTGGAGGATAGACTTGTATTACTTTGATGCTAAACAGTTTGCCTCCGATTTTAACAAATATCCTTCTGTCATCTTCGAGATATTACCCCAGTACTTCATTAGTCCTGGAGCTATTTGTAGTTAGTTATCTCTTTGGGTATTGAATACCTTCTGACCTCAGGGACTCATCTTCCCATGTCATATGGTATCTTTTGTCATTTTGCTATTGTCTCTGAAGTTGTCTTGGCAGAAATAGTGGAGTGGTTTGTCCTTCTCCACTGGATCACCCTTTTTCAGAACTCTCTACTTTGATCTTTTTATCTTGAATAACACTGCATGGTGTAACTCAGAGTTTCATTAAGTCTTACAAGGCATCTGCCTTGACATGAAGGTGATCCAGGAGGGGCCTGGCACACAAAATGTAGATAAATGTTAGCTATAATAATTTGTTATTATTAGAAAGCATAATTTATTTCTTCTTTATTCATAATATTTTTGAATAATGTAGACTTTAAAAATAAAAAACATGTTCAGCACTTTTCAATTGGAATATATTTAAAAGAAACACCAAAGAGAGCTTTTACTAAGTTCACAAGTTGAACGTTAAATTAAGAGATAAAATATCTGGGAAGACACTCACCAGGGTTCCTAGGGATGGGCAGGCATACATAGGTTGCAATATACATTTTTATAGGGAATGTATAAATAAGTGACATCACAGATGCATCTGAATGAAGTCAAATCTTAATTACTCTAAAGGAAACCTAGCTTAGACTATACATAAAAGAACATAGAGGGTGGGGTAAGGCAAATAGCAAACTTGCCTAAATAAGAAGCCAATGATAACTTATTGAGTAACAACAGAATAGTTATAGCCTGTGTATGTCTTCCTGAATTCATAAGTTATACCAAGCTCCCTCCTATTGCCATGGAGGAATAGACTATTGCAAGTATGAATTAAAATTTCTCAACTTTCATGGGTTTAAAAATGTGTAAAAAGAAGGGATAATTTTTGAGTAAGGGGGAAAACTGAAAGAAATATAGAGGAGGAGATGGGATAGGGAGAGTCCATTGTGTGAAAAATATTCTAGTCTCCTACCCAGGTTTCTATGGTTATCACCTCTACCTGTTCCTAGTCATGGTGAGTAGTTTTTATTTGGAGAGGGTACAAAACTGTCTCTCCATGTACAAATATGTCCCTGTGTTTCCTAGCTGTCTGCTCCCTTGCAAATAAAAATGTTTATGATTTTCTGGCCAGTGGAACCTTGGATTTTTTAGGTCAGGCCATAAAAGAAAATGCATTGCAACCATTTCTTAGATGTGCTCATCTAAGAAAGAGAAGGGATGATGACTTAACATAAATTTGTATCCAAAAGAAAGTATAAGAAATTTTAACCTTTTCATTTAGGCTTTTCATTTTACCACAGATACATTCGGATAAAATTTGAATCTTATCCTGTTTCTTTAATCAACAAATTTTATGGACTAAGGATTGTGTTCATCCTCTAATTGCTTCACTTTCTTTTGCTTTGTCCTTGTACCTAAAACACAAGAAAATTGCACTCCCTATAGAAAAATTGTTGAATCAAGTTAGGTCTGTGATTAAGTACTATCTGGTACTTGAGCAATACAGAAATGTGAGTCTATTCAAGGCTCTGAACTTTTCATAAATTAAATTGTGTGTGCATAGTCACTTCAGGTTCACAGGTACTATGATTGTCTTTTGAGATTGCATTGATAATTAAAGGCTGCAGTTGTCAGGTATGATGCTGAGTAACTTTATGGCACATCATAACCTATGTGTAATAAGACATTTTCATATTAGAAATTGAATAACATAATTATTCCAGATTCTCATGGAAGAGAGCAATACTTTAATGTATATCCTAAGCATGATAGTTTCAGAAACCAAAAAATCCTTTCCTTTCCTTTCCTTTCCTTTCCTTTCCTTTCCTTTCCTTTCCTTTCCTTTCCTTTCCTTTCCTT
>NC_058135.1:38017875-38060607 GCF_016433145.1 Gracilinanus agilis | reverse complement strand
TGATGGAATACTATTGTGCTAAAAGGAATATTAAACTGGAGGAGTTCAGGCGAACTGGAGAGACCTCCGGGAACAGATGCAGAGCAATAGGAGCAGAGCCAGAAGAACATTGTACACAGAGACTGATATACTGTGGTAAAATTGAATGTAATGGACTTCTGTACCAGCAGCAATACAATGACCCAGGACAATTCTGAGGGATTTATGGTAAAGACGCTACCCACATTCAAAGGAAGGACTGCAGGAGAGGAAACATGTAAGAAAAACAACTAACTGCTTGAACGCATGGGTCGGGGTGGACATGACTGAGGGTGTGGACTCGAAACTACCACACCAATGCAACTACCAGCAATTTGGAAATTGGTCTTGATCAAGGACACATGACAAAACTAGTGGAAATGTGCATCGGCCATGGGTGGGGGGAGTTCGGGGGGTGAAGGGGAAAAGAGGAGCATGAATCATGTAACCATGTTAAAAATGAATATTAATAAATGTTTGAAAAAAAATACAGTGGTAGTAAGGGGAGTTTGCAATCCATTAGACCAAACTGAGTATAGAAGAAAAGTAGTAATTAAGGACAGAGGTTATCACTACTTTTCATATTCATGCAATTGTACTAAAAATACTCCAAAATACAAGAAATAAGAAATATGAGGGGGCAGCTGGGTAGCTGGATTGAGAGCCAGGCCCAGAGACAGGAGGTCCTAGGTTCAAATCTGGCCTCAGACACTTCCCAGCTGTGTGACCCTGGGCAAGTCACTTGACCCCCATTGCCTACCCTTACCACTCTTCTGCCTTGGAAACAATACACTGTATTGACTCTAAGACAGAATGTAAAGGTTTAAAAAAAAAGAAGGAAATATGGACTATCTATATATAAAGGATGAAGGAACAGTAGGGTGAAATATAAAAATCGTTCTTTTTTTTCTATAACTCCTTGAAAGTTCAAAGTTATTTTGATAAAAGCATTATTTGTTTAAGATTCATGATAGGCATTTCCAAAAATAACAACTGAGTTAAAACTTAGCAGCTAATTCAACTTGTTTTTTGTCACAGAATTATTCCTATTAACCATTTTTCTTTGTCATTACATAACGATTGCTTTTTTTTCCAAGATGATTTTTGATAACATTGCTAAATTATTATTTCTGTACTCATAGAGGCATGTCTTATTGTCATACACAATTTCCAGAATTGGGCAAGCCAAAAAGACAAGTAAAGGGAATCCTGCACTCAGAGGCCTTTCTGTCTTTTGATTGCTTCATCTGTAAAACATGGATAATAAATACCTGCCTAAAGATAGTAGACTAGGCAAGGTCAACTATTAAAATTCTCTAATTTTTGCTACTTTTTTTAAACTTTCTTTTCTAACTGACAAATAAATCATCTGAACTCTAAAAAAGCTGAATTCTAGTTCAACTCCATAATTTATCCACTTTTTTTTCCTAGTGTGTTTTCCAGTGCTATGTGTTTGGAAAAACTATCCAAAACCAAAATGTTTGAAAAATTAGAAATTAAATGGACAACTTAGATCCCACATTGTTTTCCATGATCTTAAATAACCAAAGTGGCTATCTATTATAGTTGTCACATTAATCTTTTTAATTCTCAATTCTAGTATTCATTTTACATCATGTAGATGCAGACTATATGTCTTTGGCTATACATTATTTCATAAAAGTAGTATTGTCAAAAATTACAATTCTTACCCTACTCAGATTTCTAATTTCCATCATAACATATTAAAGTCTATTTTTCCATAATACTTCTTGAGGAAAAGATTTTGTTAACTGATTTATAGTTAAATGCATAGAAGAAAATAAACCAGAAGAGTAAAAGTTTAATAAAGTAATTTTAGAATGAAATTAAACATGTTAGAATAAATTTTAATATGATAATCTCAATAGTTAATAGATTTCTTCAAAAAATTTTCCAATAAATAAAACTACAGTGTTAAATACTTTGAAACTCTGTTTAGTATGCTAAATTTTAATGTGATAGAGAAGGAACTTTATCATTATTTCTCTCCTAAGAAATGTTAACATTTTCTGTTTAGTTTAGAAAAAAAATACACTTTGCTAAACAATCACAACAACAAAAACCTGAGTAGATATTTAGAGTCATGGATGAAAAAAAATCAAATACTTCTCATAATTTCACTTTCTCTGATCTATCACAGATAGAATAGAAACTTCCTTCCCATTAAAATGTTTTCACTTATTTTTGAAGATTCTTTCTTACTCACTGAAATTTCATCAATATAGAGCACTGGTGTCAAACAAATAAAAAGGGATCCCTGTAGGCTCTATATTGACTTAGAAAACTATACATTAACTATGTTCTATTGTGGTCATCTAGGTGGCACAGTGGTTTAACAATGGGTTTGAAATCAAGAAGACTCATCTTTATGAGTTCAAATGTGGCCTCAGACACTTAGTAGCTGCACTTAACGCTATTTGTCCCAGTTCCTAATCTATAAAATGAGCTGGAGAAGGAAATGGTAAACCACTCGAGTATCTTTTTTCAAGAAAAGCCCCAAATGGAGTCACAAAGAGTTGGACAGGACTAAAAAGGACTGAAAAACACATTCTATTTTATTTTTATTGATTTTATTAAACATTTCCCAATTACATTTTAATATGGTTGAGCTAGGAATTTTGCCACTATATGCCACCAGCAAGCTAATTGTTTTACCTCTTCCATTCCAGAAGATCAAAAGAAAACCTACTATCTGTAACCACATGAAAAAAAATTCTGAATTATTAATAATTAGAGAAATTAAAATTAAAGCAACTTTAAGCTTCTGCTCCCATCCATTAGATTAGCAGTGTTGATAAAAAAAAAAAAAAGAACAAATGATACATGTTGAAGAAGCTGTGAAGAAATAGACTCATGGATGAGCTGTTAGTAGAAGTGTGAATTTGTTTCAGCAAATCTGGAAAGAAATTTGGAACTATACCCCTAAATTACTAAGCTGCTTATATCCTTTGCCCCAGTGAAATCACTACTAAGCCTATACTGGAGGCAACTCTTTTTTTAACTTTATTTTATAATATTTTATTATCCAAATTACATGTAATAACAATTTTAAACATACATTTTACTGAAATTTTAAGAACCAAATTGTCTCTCTTCCTCCCTTCCCTCCCTTCTCCTGAGATAGTAAGCAATTTGATCTAGATTAAAAATGTGTGATAATGGAAAACATATTTCTATATTGGCCATTGCGAGAGAATTCTTGTGTAAAACTAAAATACAAAAATAAAAACACACATAAAATTAAGTGGAAAATAGTATGCTTTGATCTGTATTCCGACTCCATCAGTTCTCTGGAAATGGATAGTATTCTTTATCCTGAGTTATTCAGAATTGTCTCCAATAATTGTACTGTTTAGAATAACTCAGCCTTCACAGATGATCATTATATAGTATTGGTGATGCTGTATACAATGTTCTCCTGGCTCTTACTTCATTCTGCATCAGTTCAGGTAGGTCTTTCCAGGTTTTTCTAAAGTCATCTCACTCATCATTTCTTTCATATAGTATTCCATTACCCCAGAACACCACTGGGTTTTTTCTTTGTTTTTTTTTTTGGCAACAATATCATAGAAAAATACTTGAATGGATCCCATCCAGTATCACCTTTGGGCGATATCTCTTTGGGTTGTTTACACTGTGAAGCCTACAAGGGTGATTCAGTATTTCTGGATTCTTGGTCTTCTTTAATTGCCTTGGGCTTTCATCTTTGTCCATTTTCCTCAGCTAACTTATCCCCAGTTTCTATACATCGTTCTAATAAGAAGGTAAATAACTTTTCTCCAAAATATCCCCTGATGCAAACTTGAAAAACCAAAGCTTGGTACAATAAGCCTGAATGAGGTGCAGTATTTCTTTCTTTTTTTTTTAAATTTTAATTTTTAGAAAAAATTTCCATGGTTACATAATTCATGTTTTTACTTTACCCTTCACCCCCTCAAACCCCCGCCCCGGTAGCTAACTCGAATTTCAACTGGTTTTAACATGTGTGGTCAGTCAAGACTTACTTACATATTATTGATAGTTACATTGGCTTGGTCTTTTCGGGTCTACATCCCCAATCATGTCCTCATCAACGTAAGTGTTCAAGCAGTTGTTTTTCTTCTGTGTTTCCACTCCTGTAGTTCTTCCTCTGCATGTGGGTAGCGTCTTTACCATAAATCCCTCAGAATTGTCCTTGGGTCATTGCATTGCTGCTAGTACAGATGCCCATTACATTCAATTTTACCACAATATATCAGTCTCTGTGTACAATGTTCTTCTTGCTCTGCTCCTTTCACTCTGCATCAATTGCTAGAGGTCTTTCCAGTTCATATGTAATTCCTCCAGTTTATTATTCCTTTTAGCACAATAGTATTCCATCACCAGCATATACCACAATTTGTACAGCCATTCCCCAATTGAAGGGCATACCCTTGCTTTCCAGTTTTTTGCCACCACAAAGAGCGCAGCTATAAATATTTTTGTGCAAGTCTGTTTATCTATAATTTCTTTTGGGTACAATCCCAGCAATGGTATGGCTGGATCAAAGGGCAGGCATTCTTTTTTCGCTCTTTGGGCATAGTTCCAAATTGCCATCCAGAATGTTTGGATCAGTTCACAACTCCACCAGCAATGCATTAATGTCCCAATTTTGCCACATCCCCTCCAACATTCATTACTCTCCCTTGCTATCATTTTTTAGCCAATCTGCTAGGTGTGAGGTGATACCTCAGCGTTGTTTTGATTTGCATTTCTCTAATTATTAGAGATTTGGAACACTTTCTCATGTGCTTATTGATACTTTTGATTTTTTTATCTGACCATTGCCTATTCATGTCTCTTGCCCATTTATCAATTGGGGAATGGCTTGATTTTTTATACAATTGCTTTAGCTCCTTGTATATTTGAGTAATTAGACTTCTGTCAGAATTTTTTTTATAAAGATTTTTCCCAGTTTGTTGTTTCCCTTCTGATTTTGCTTGCATTGTTTGTGTTTGTACAAAAACTTTTTAATTTAATATAATCAAAATTATTCATTTTACATTTTGTAATTTTTTCTAACTCTTGCTTGATTTCCTTTCCCAGAGATCTGACAAGTATACTATTCTGTGTTCACCTAATTTACTTACAGTCTCCTTCTTTATATTCAAGTCTTTCACCCATTCTGAATTTATCTTGGTGTAGGGTGTAAGATGTTGATCTAAACCTAATCTCTCCCATATTGTTTTTCCAATTTTCCCAGCAGTTTTTGTCAAATAGTGGATTTTTGTCCCAAAAGTTGGGCTCTTTGGGTTTATCATACACTGTTTTGCTGACATCACGTATCCCAAGTCTATTCCACTGATCCTCCTCTCTATCTCTTAGCCAGTACTATAATGTTTTGATGACTGCTGCTTTATAGTATAGCTTAATATCTGGTACTGCTAAACCACCTTTCTTCACTTTTTTTTTTCATTATTTCCCTTGATATTCTTGATCTTTTGTTATTCTAAATGAACTTTGTTTTATTTTTTTCTAATGTAGTAAAAAAGGTTTTTGGTAGTTTGATAGGTATGGCACTAAATAAGTAAATTAATTTGGGTAGAATGGTCATTTTTATTATGTTAGCTAGTCCTACCCATGAGCAATCAATGTTTTTCCAATTGTTTTGATCTAGTTTTAATTGTTTGGAAAGTGTTTTGTAGTTATGTTTGTATAATTCCTGTGTTTGTTTTGGTAGATAGATTCCTAAGTATTTCATATTGTCTAGGGTGATTTTAAATGGTGTTTCTCTTTCTACCTCTTGCTGCTGTGATGAGTTGGAAATATATAGAAATGCTGATGATGTATGTGCATTTATTCTGTACCCTGCAACTTTGCTAAAGTTGTTGATTAATTCTACTAGCTTTTAAGTTGATTCTCTAGGATTTTTTAAGTATACCATCATATCATCTGCAAAGAGTGATAGCTTAGTCTCCTCATTGCCTATTTTAATACCTTCAATTTCTTTTTTTTCTCTTATTGCTACTGCTAGTGTTTCTAGTACAATGTTAAATAATAGAGGTGATAACGGGCATCCTTGTTTCACACCTGATCTTATTGGAAAGGCTTCTAATTTATCCCCATTGCATATTATGCTTGTTGATGGTTTAAGATATATACTGTTTATTATTTTTAGGAACGGCCCTTCTATTCCTATACTTTTCAGTGTTTTCAATAGGAATGGGTGTTGTATTTTGTCAAAGGCTTTTTCAGCATCTATTGAGATAATCATGTGATTTTTGTTTGTTAGACTGTTGATATGGTCAATTATATGGATGGTTTTCCTAATGTTGAACCATCCTTGCATTCCTGGTATAAATCCCACCTGATCATGATGAATAACCCTCTTGATCACTTGCTGGAGTGTTTTTGCTATTATTCTATATAAGATTTTTACATCTATGTTCATTAAGGAGATTGGTCTGTAATTTTCTTTCTCTGTTTTTGATCTCCCTGGCTTTGGAATCAGTACCATATTTGCGTCATAAAAGGAGTTCAGTAAGACTCCTTCTTTGCTTATTATATCAAATAATTTGTATAGTGTTGGGATTAGTTGCTCTTTGAATGTCTGATAGAATTCACTTGTGAATCCATTAGGCCCTGGCGATTTTTTCTTAGGGAGTTCTTTGATGGCTTTTTCAATTTCTTTTTCTGATATGGGATTATTTAAGTATTCTATTTCTTCTGCTATTAATCTAGGCAATTTATATTTTTTGCAAATATTCATCCATATCACCGAGATTGCTAAATTTATTGCCATATAATTGGGCAAAATAGTTTTTAATGATTGCCTTAATTCCCTCTTCATTATAGGTGAGGTCTCCCTTTTCATCTTTGATACTATCAATTTGGTTTTCTTCTTTCCATTTTTAAATTACATTAACCAGTACTTTGTCTACTTTATCTGTTTTTTTTTTCAAAATACCAGCTTTTAGTCTTATTTGTTAATTCAATAGTTCTTTTACTTTCAATTTTAGTAATTTCTCCTTTGATTTTTAGTATTTCTAATTTAGTTTTCATCTGGGGATTTTTAATTTGTTCATTTTCTAGTTTTTTAAGTTGAATGCCCAATTCATTAACCTCTGCCCTCCCTAGTTTGTTAATATATTCACTCAGTGATATACATTTTTCCCTTAGAACTGCTTTGGCTGCATCCCATAGGATGTGTCATCATTGTAATTGTCTTCAATGAAATTATTAATTGTTTCTGTGATTTGTTCTTTCACTAAATTATTTTGGAGATTCATATTATTTAATTTCTAATTAGTTTTTGGTTTGCCTCTCCATGTATTCTTACTAGTAACTATTTTTATTGCATTATAATCTGAGAAAGTTTCATTTATTATTTCTGCTCTTTTGTACTTGTTTGCAATATTTCTATGCCCTATTACATGGTCTATCTTTGTGAATGTTCCATATGCTGCTGAAAACAAGGTGTATTGCTTTTTTCTCTATTTATTTTTCTCCATATATCTATTAATTCTAATTTTCTTAGAGTTTCATTCACCTCTCTTATCTCTTTCTTATTTATTTTTTGGTTTGATTCATCTAGATCTGATAGGGGAAGGTTGAAGTCCCCCACTAGTATGGTTTTGCTATCTATTTCCTCCTTGAGATCCACTAGCTCCTCCTTTAGAAATTTGGAAGCTATACCATTTGTTGCATACATATTGAGTACTGATATTTCTTCATTATTTATACTGCCTTTTATTAGGATGTAGTTACCTTCCCAATCTCTTTTAATCTCATATATTTTTACTTTGGCTCTGTCAGAGATCATGATAGCAACCCCTGCCTTCTTTTTCTCATTTGAAGCCCAAAAGATTTTGCTCCATCCTCTCATTTTCACTCTATATATGTCTGTCTTTCTCATGTGTGTTTCTTGTAGACAACATATGGTTGGGTTTTGGTTTCTAATCCATTCTGCTATTTGCTTTTGTTTTATGGGTGAGTTCATGCCATTCACATTCAAAGTTATAATTATCAACTGTGCAGTCGAGGCAGCTCTTGACAACAATGAATAGAGTACTGGGCCCGGAGTTAAGAAGGCCAAAGTTCAAATCCAGCCTCAGATTCTAGGCAAATCACGTATTCCCTATCTGCCTCAGTTTCCTCATCTATAAAATAAAGAGAATAATAATGCCTGTTTCATAGGGTTGGTATAAGGATCAAATGTGATAATTAAAAAATATTTTTATTTTATTTTTTAAGAATTTAAGCTCAATGAATTAATTAATTAATTTGAAATTTTTGTCCACTGTTACATGAATCATGTTCTTTTCCTCCCCTCCTTCCACCCCTCTTCTATAGCCAATGAGCAATTAAACTGGGATTTACATGTGCCATTGATGAAGACCTATTTCCGTATTATTAATATTTGCAATAGTGATCATTTATAGTCTACATCCCCAATTATATCCCATCAAACCATGTGATCAAGCACTTGTTTTTCTGTGTTTCTACTCCCACAGTTCTTTCTCTGGATGTGGATAGTGTTTTTTCTCATAAGTCCCTCAGAATTGTCCTGGATCATTGCATTGCTGCTAGTAGAGAAGTCCGTTATGTTTGATTGTCCCGCAGTGTGTCAATCGCCATGTACAATGTTGTCTGTCCGGGTCCAGCCGGACACAACCGAGGGGTCCGGGGAAACGGCAACCTAAGAACCCATAGGGGAAGAAGAGGGGAGACCTTGCGCGCAAGACAGACAGAGTTGTTTTGGTGGAAGCAAGGCTCGTTTATTGTAGATCTATGACAAGAATATATAGGCTGAGGGCAGAGGGGGGTCGGCAGATACTAAGGGGGAAAGGAACGCGGAAAGGGAGCATAGAAAATCTCTGGTGGCGTCTTACTGTCTCCAAGCATGGCTGGGCCTATGATCAATATCTTATCTTAGAAGAGTGAATGATATCTATTCTTAGAAGAGTGACTGTCTTATCTTAAAGTCTTGGTCCCTAACAGTTGTCCTGGTTCTTCTCCTTTCACTCTGCATCAGTTCCTGGAGGTCATTCCAGTTCACATGGAATTCCTCCAGTTCATTATTCCTTTGAGCACAATAGTATTCTATCACCAAAGATATCACAATTTGTTCAGCATTCCCCAATCAATGGATACCCTTTCATTTTCCAATTTTTTGTTACCACAAAGAAGATGCTAAGAATATTTTTGTACAAGTCTTTTTCCTTATGATCTGTTTGGGGTACAAATCCAGCAGTGGTATGGCTAAATCAATGGACTGGCAGTCTTTTAATGCTCTTTGGGTATAGCTCCAAATTGCCCTCCAGAATGGTTGTATCAATTCACAACTCCACCAGCAATGTATTAGTGTCCTAATTTTACCTCATCCCCTCCAGCATTTATTACTTTCCTTTGCTGTCATATTAGTCAATTTGCTAGGTATTAGGAGGTAACAGAGTTGTTTTGATTTGCATTTCTCTAATTATGAGAGATTTAGAACACTTTTTCACGTGCTTATTGATAGTTTTGATTTCTTTATCTGAAAATTGCCTATTCATGTCCCTTGTTCATTTATCATTTGGGGAATGGCTTGATTTTTTTGTACAATTGATTTGGCTACTTATAAATTTGAGTAATTAGACCTTTGTTAGAGGTTTTTGTTATAAAGATTTTTTCCCAATATGTTGTTTTCCTTCTAAGTTTGGTTGTATTGGTTTTGTTTGTACAAACCTTTTTAATTTAATGTAATCAAAATTATTCATTTCACATTTTGTAATATTCTCTATCTCTTGTTTGTTCTTAAAATCTGACAGGTAAATTATTCTATGTTCATCTAATTTACTTATAGTTTCCATATATATATATATATATCATTCACCCATTCTGAATTTATCTTGGTGTAGGGTGTGAGATAGTGATCTAAACCTAATCTCTCCCATATTGTTTTCCAATTTTCACAGCAGTTTTTGTCAAATAGTGGATTTTTGTCCCAAAAGCTGGGATCTTTGCTTTTATCATATGCTGACTTGCTGAGATCATTTACCCCAAGTCTATTCCATTGATCCTCCCTTCTGTCTCTTAAACAGTACCATATTCTTTTTTTTTTTTTTTACACCCTTGTACTTCGGTGTATTGTCTCATAGGTGGAAGATTGGTAAGGGTGGGCAATGGGGGTCAAGTGACTTGCCCAGGGTCACACAGCTGGGAAGTGGCTGAGGCCGGGTTTGAACCTAGGACCTCCTGTCTATAGGCCTGGCTCTCACTCCACTGAGCTACCCAGCTGCCCCAGTACCATATTCTTTTGATGACCAGTGCTTTATAGGTACAGTTTACGATCTGGTACTGATAGGCTCCCCTCCTTCACATTTTTTTTTTCGTTATTTCCCTTGATATTCTTGATCTTTTGTTTTTCCAAATGAACTTTGTTATAATTTTTTCTAATTCAGTAAAAAAGTTTTTTGATAGTTTGATAAGTATGGCACTGAACAAGTAAATTAATTTGACATCATTTTTATGTTAGCTCATCCTACCCATGAGCAATTAATATTTTCCCAATTGTTTCGATCTAGTTTTAATTGTGTGGACAGTGTTTTGTAGTTATGTTCATATAGTTCCCATGTTTGTCTTGGCAAATAGATTCCAAAATATTTTATATTACCAGAGTGATTTTAATGGAATTTCTCTTTCTAACTCTTGCTGTTGAGTTGCGTTGGAAATATATAGAAATGCTGATGATATATGTGGGTTTGTTTTGTATACTGCAACTTTGCTAAAGTTGTTGATTATTTCCACTAGATTTTTAGTTTATTCTTTAGGATTCTTTAAGTATACCATCATATCATCTGCAAAGAGTGATAGTTTAGTCTCTTTGTTGCCTATTTTAATACATTTGATTTCTTTTTCTTCTCTGATCACTACTGCTAGTGTTTCTAATAAAATGTTAAGTAATAGAGGTGACTATGGGCATCCTTATTTCACTCCTGATCTTATTGGGAAGGCTTCTAATTTATCCCCACTGCAGATGATGCTTGCTGATAGTTTTAAATGTATACTATTTATTATTTTTAGGAAAGGCCCTTCTATTCCTATACTTTCTAGTGTTTTCAATAGGAATGGGTGTTGTATTTTGTCAAAGGCATCTATTGAGACAATCATGTGATTTCTGTTGGTTTGGTTGTTGATTTGGTCAGTTATGTGGATGGTTTTCCCTATATTAAATTATCCTTGCATTCCTGGTATAAATCCCACCTCATCATAGTGAATAACCCTCATGATCATTTGCTGGAATCTTTTCATTAAGGAGATTGGTCTGTAATTTTCTTTTTCTGTTTTTGATCTGCCTGACTTTGAAATCAGTACCATATTTGTTTCATAAAAGAAATTTGGTAGAACTCCTTCTTTGCTTATTTTGTCAAATAGTTTTTATAGTATTGGGGTTAATTGTTCTTTAAATGTTTGATAGAATTCACTTGTGAATCCATCTGACCCTGGGGATTTTTTTCTTAGGGAGTTCTTTGATGGCTTGTTCAATTTCTTTTTCTGATATGGGATTATTTAAGTATTCTATTTCTTCTTCTGTTAATCTAAGCAATTTATATTTTTGTAAATAACCATCCATATCACCTAGATTGCTATATTTATTGCAATGTAGTTGGACAAAATAGTTCTTTATAATTACCTTAATTTCCTCTTCATTAGAGTTGAGGTCTCCCTTTTCATCTTTGATACTGTTAAAAAGCTTAATATAGGATGTGACACCAAGTAGACTCAACATAAAATTATTCTCTTCCATTCTGTACTCCAAAAAGATCAGATATGATATCCACTTTTTTTCAAGTTTAGATTATTATGCTAGTCTTTTTTTTTTTTCATTACCGAGGCACTAAGGACATTTTTAGTATCCTAGGATTTGATGGAGTTAGCATAACATTATCTCTGAGCAGAGATAACATGGCATAGTGGATAGAGTTGCCCACAGTCAAGTAAATCTGGATTCAGACAGATCCCAGTTCTGACATTTACTGGCTTTGCTACCCTGGCCAAGTCACTTAAACTCTCAAAGCTTTAAGCAACACCCAAATACTATAAGTTATAGAGAAAATCGTTCCTGGTACTTGTTTAAGATCATAGTTAATTAGTGGCAGAAGTTCAACTTGACCCCTATCTCAGGTTGAAAAGAGAACTTTTATGAATCTGCAATGATTCACATGTAAGTGAATGTACATGCTATGAAATAATTTGGTAAAAAGGAAGCTTCAGTAGCTTAAAGCAGTCTTGATCCTAATTTAGAACCAGTTCACCAGAGGCAGTCCTCAGCTGGATGATCTGAATGTTATTTGTATTATTCAGTATATGGACTGGAAGAAATAAAAGAAGAGAAAATAGTTACTAATCCAAACCCTGGGAAAAAATTATTGAAAATTTTAAATCTATGGAGAGTGCCTTCATCCATGTTCTACTGTGTAATAAATGCAAGAAAAACCACCAGCAACAGTGGAATGTTTCCCCTCCTTCCCATCTCAGTCTACTCATATTCCATTGAGAGAGGCTTAAAATTTGTATTTGTACTGCTTTACTTGTTTTACAAGAAATATATTATAACTTCCTGCATGGTGTAGTTTCCACTAACCTTATGACAGGGATTATTATGTTATATCTTAAGACACTACGGCAACAGGTTTATTTTTCCTGTCATTTTTTGCTTAACTATACTAATAACTAATATTAACTATATATAATGAAACTGACTTAGGTGAACTTCTCTTGAGGAAAGAAATCATATAATCTGCCACAGTTTGATACCTGAAGAATAAATAATATTATATAGGATCTTATTTTAATATTTCAGATTCTTAGAAAAATACAAACCTTGGTTAACTTCTTATTACATGTTACAAAGGAATTGGAAGATGTTTGTATGTATATGTGAATGTGCATATGTGCATGCTACAAAGCAATAAAACTTTTTACTTTCTTCTTTTTCAGGGCCGATGCATAAACTTTTCCCGTATTCCCTCTCAGTAAGAAAGAAGGCAGAAAAAACAGAAGGTACAAAGATGAAGCATTATCTCTACCAGCTTCCAAGCAAATGAAGACCTTGACACATTTTGTTTTTCATTCCTTGGAAAAACAGCTTTATGCCTCTCAGCCTAGATTGTTCTTTTGTGATTTCTCATCTTTTCAGATTTCACAAGCCAGCCTGCTTTACACCAACCTGTTTCAATCACTTGTTCTACCATGTAGGTAGAAATTCATTACAACTTAGTGGTAACCCATGATGCATAGTTGTGGACATGAAGAGGAACATTAAATTGCATGCAGCATTTTGACAGAAAATCCAGTATTTATATGTAAAGGGTGGAAAGCAACAGCAGAAGAAACAATACACCATAAAGATGATAGCTAAATTGGGACCACAAAAGAACTGGCCATGGTGTATCATTATTAGAGAAGCAAGCCTTCTCCAATGGAAATATGGCACTTGTAATTAACAGAGAGAGATTGTTAGCCATAGGCAGAAGGTATGGAAGAGTCCCACCAGGCTAAGCAAATTGAAAAGTTCATTCATTGCCTTATAGCGATGTCATATCATAAAATCCTTGTGAGTCCCCTATCACAGTGTGCCTTACGGGAAGTTTCTGACTGGAAAATCTTGTCATTTTAACACTGAGAAGTGCACATGCATGACAAAATGTAGACAGGATGCCTTAAGGTATTGGTAGCAAGCAAGACTTTGCCCTTTAGTTTTCGAAGACACCTTTCTTTCATTATGCACCCGGGACAAGAAGAAAATTAATAGAGCGTTATCCTCTAGGAAGACAGACCCATAACCAAAGATATTGAGCAGATTTCGAGAGCCTGATACTTCAAGTCCTTGACACTGTGTCTGGAAAATGATTCCCCCCCCTTTTTTTTTTCTGTTTTTAGATTTAAGTCATTCTTGCAACATTATCTTCTATAAACATACCTGACTGTAGCAGGCTTATACATTAGGGTAGGTTTTTCCTCCAAATTTAAAAGAAGGGGTTGCCTTAAAGCTAGCATCTCAGGGACCCCCCTTCAAATCTCCAAGGCCTCTTCAGCGTCACAAGCCAGCAATTCTCTTTGCATGAGAATTTCAAAGTTTAATTAATATAATTAAAGGCAACAGCAAGCAGCAGCCTGTGAAGATTTTGCTCATCTTTTTTATGCCTTTTGACATTGAATGACCTATTACTATATGCGCATTACTTGGATTTTGAGGGGTACTCTACATTGGTTCTGATTCAGCAATTGAAAAAGACCTCTCCTCAACTTATAAACAAAATTTTCAAGAGCGTTAGCCATCACAATTCATTGACAATGTATATATTATAATTTTTTTAGAAAAACCATCATCATGTCACGTTGACGATGCCAAATTATGTTAGTGTGAGCAGAAACACTGTGGGGGAGGAAGAAGGGAGCAGCTGAAGAAAAAGACTCAAATGATCCAGTCACTTTTGATACTGTACTTCAGATGCAAAATGGATATTCGAGTCGAAACCTGACAAAGCGCGCCTGCTTTGATGTGAACTGGTATAGACAATGACCAGTGGCTGGGTCAGTGGGATGTCTCTCTGTGAGCAGAGAAGCTTATCAAATGACACTAAAAATAAGTTCAACAACCATCACATGGTTGGGGGAGGCGGGGGCGAAGGCGAATGCTTCCCGTTGGGTGGGCACGCTGCACAGGCGCAAGATGGGAAGAGCGATGTGGAGCATCCTGTTCTCAACACCCCTTTGTGTTCATCATGGAAATTTCAAGGGACACAAATGATTCTCTTGGATGGTCTCCAAATTGGTGGCATCGCTCAAAGACGCTATATATCTATATCTCTATATATAGAGATATAGATATTCATTGCCTTTTTAAAAATCTCTTGCTTGAGTTTATTTCTCACTGGCTGAAATCAAAGCCATGTGTACAAGTATTTCATAAATAAAATTCTTTTCTTAGCCTATCAGATAACTTTCTTTTGGTCCACTGAAGGCATGTGCTTTGTATCAGTGAACTTCAAATTGTGTTTTTTATCTGAATGTAGTAGTTCTCTCCCCAGAGGTAGGAATTGATGAGAAAGATGACCATGGGACCTGTCCAGAGCAGCATACTTTTCAGCCTGTGGTTTGGAGTTATAACCATAATTTTAGCTCTTATCAGCTCTTCCTCTTCAGCTCACCTTTGAATGGAAGGAGCCACTTTTTTACCAAATTTACTCACTGGTTATACTATCTTCTGAACTTCAGGAAGGCATGTCAGTGATGTTAATGCAACTGATCTGTGTCTCTTTGATGTTCATTTTAAGTTTGTCTAAAAATACCATGTTTATAAAATGGTGGGTGAACAATGTGAATAGCCCCCACCCAATGACAAGTGGCTTTTGATAAACTGTCATGCAAATGGATTTTGAGTTTGATAGTACTTCCTGGAATACTTTTTGAAAGGAAGAGGCAATAGTCTAGTCCTAGAGGAAAAAGAGAATTCTTAAGGGCTTGAATAAAATTCTGCTTAATGATACACTAGTTGTTAGAATGTCTCAGGTTAAGTTTAAAACAAAAATAATAAATTTGTTTGAAACAATATTCTTTACACAAAGAGAGCACACCAAAGTAGAGCAGACCAAAAACTTCTAGAACATTAGAGGCTTAGGATAACGAGGTTAACTCATATGCAGTTAGAAATGAACGTAGCATTTGATGGAATATAAATTTTCGGAACAATTGACTAAAGATTTTTTTTGAATTTTATCACCTCTTACATGTACAAGTCACCAAAAGGTGAAAAACATCAGGGAGAAAAATATTACCATATGCAAATACATTGTGCATGCGATTTTCCCCTCTTACATGATATATTTGTAAAGAAATTCACAATTTCAATATAACTCTGTCTTAAACATTCAATAAAATTATATATTTATTTGATGCATGAAGAAGAAGAAAATCTGCTTTATTTACTGGACATGATGTCAATGCAATACTTTTTTCTCAGTATATACCAATAAACCCATATCCATTATCCCAATTGTGTTGCATAAGGTGGTAAAAACAATTAAGTGGGAAATGACTCTTAACTTATGTGTCTACTCTGCCTAGATAGAAAGTTTTGAAGGCATCTATATATATTTCATAACAGTGTCTGTTCTTTATGGATTTAATCCATAAATATTTATCTATCTGAAAACTTTGATACTTGGAATGTTTTCCTTGAAGCATTTGGTGCTCAGAGGGAGGAAAAAAAAAACATTTGGTGCTAAGCATTGCACACTGATTCCTTTCCCCAAGTTTATTCTATTTTAAAAAGTTATATTTTCTTTCCAATAAGATGCAGAATAAAATTTGAGGACTTCCATTAAGCAGGGAGCAGCATCTGTCATCCATGGAGAGTTCCTATTTTGGCAAAATAGACAATATGAGTTTTATAGTTTTTCCAATTGAAAATGGTAGAAAAGTAAATGATTTCCTTTGATTACCCACTGTACTTTTTATTCATACTTAATTTTAAATCATAAATTATTTAATAAATTTTTCTATAATAAATGTTTAATTGTTAAGGTGTATCTCTATGAATTGAATAAAGTGTTTTGCTACTCTTAGGTACCAACCAACTTTCTCACCACTCACTGGAGACCATACTATGTTTTGCATCACAATGTTTTAAAAAAAAGATTTCAGGTTATCATTGGGTAGGCAAGCAGCACTTTAAGTTAATTATACTAATTTTAAGTGTAAGAGTAGGTAATACAGATATAATATATTCATGAGTTATTAAACATCATAATTTTCTGATGCATGTATATGTTGCAAAGGCTTGACTTTGTTTTAATAGTGCTAGATTTTACATAAAAAATTACTTCCAGTAATTCCTGCTACTTTATTGCTGTGGAAACCTGGGAAAAAGAGATGTATGCAGGGAACTCCACCCCCTACTTTTTATTATCAGTTCTATATACAGTAACCCTAGTGTTTTTATTTTACTGAAATATTCAAAGAGGCCTGTGATTTCATCCATTTGGAAGTTCTTTCCAATGATTCAGACCACAACTCATCCACTTCTGTCTCTCCATGGAACTCATCCATTCTGCCCTATGAATTCTTCTCAGATTATCCACCCAAAATGCTATTTTCCCTCAGTTTCTCTTGAAATTGTGAGTACACACACACGCACACACGTTTTGGTGAAGTGCTTTACTCTGGCTATCTCATTCTCATCACATGCCTATTATATATCTAGAGGAATTGTGGGGTGGAAGATGAAAGTTCCTCATTGATTTCACACTGGAGATTACTTATTCCCACAATGCTTCTCTCCATTACCCTCTGTAGTGATATTCATTTTTTTTTATTACTCAGAGATTATTATATTCCATGACTCTTTGCCTTACAACAATACTATTAGAATACTGATATTGAAGAATTTTGTTTTGTTTTGTTTTTTTGGGGGGGGAAGAGCCAAGTTAGTTGAGAAATTCTGGCAATACATGAGTATGTCTATATACATACATATACATATATCTATATTTGTATTTCCCAAAATAAATATAATTTTTCTAGTATCATCAAAATATGTGAGAAATATGAAGATAAATTGATGGCAATTCAATTTGTCTTACCTTTTAAACTAGATTTTATTTTGAGATTGGTTGAATATGATCTTTCTATGAGCTATAATCATATTTCATGTTATGCAAATAGTCATACAAAATAATTTCTAAAGTTAAACTAAATGGGAGGAAGATCAGGAAAAGTCTTGTTCTTTGAAAGAAACTAAGACTTTTAAGTGATAGAGATGCATTCCAGAGAGGTACATGGAAGAACACTTGGGCAAGGACAAGAGGTATCTCATTGAATCTTCAGAAAATAACTAGTATCCCAGTTTTATTGGAATAGTGCATTAGAAGGGAACTAACTGGAAATACGGTTGGAGAGGTAGGCTGGAGTCAAATCATGGAGGGCCTTTAATACCAAGGTATAAATTGTGCATATAATCTTTGAGGCAAAGTAAAGAGCCAAAGATTTTTGTGAAAGAATGTGATCATCTCCGTGTTTTAGAAATATCAATTTGGTATCTGAATGAAAGGTGGTTTGGGCAGGATCTAGACTAGAAGCAAACAGAACAATTAGTAAACTATTACATCAGTCCCCTTAAAAGAGGATGAAGACCTTACCTAGGAAACAGGATTATCGTTTTAGGGCTGTGAAAGACCTTAGATGATGTCATAGACTACAACCTTTTCATATTATAGATAACTGGACAGTGATTAAATGACTTGAGTAGGACCATAGAACTAGTACCTAAAGTGGGACTTGAATTCAGGTGTTTCCAAGTCCAACTCCAGTGTCCCATCCATTCCACTAGAATGGATAGAGAAGTGACAGATGCTGAGATTTAAAGGGAAAACTAGAAAATTTGGTCAATGATTGACTATGGAAGAAGACAGGAGAGGATCAATCGGCATCATTTTAACACTCTAAAACACTAATCCAAAATGACTAAAAATAAATTTACTTTTATAATTTGATGTTTATATATTTTAAATACTAACCTTTTATAAAGGAAATGCAAGGTAGGATACAAAGAAAATCTTTATTTTTTATTTAGAATATTTTTCCAAGATTCACTTACATGATTCATGATTTTCTTCCTGCCCCTCTTCCTTCCCCACTCCTGTAGCTGACAAGCAATTCTACTGGGTTATAACTGTATCATTGTTCAAAATCTATTTCCATGTTATTCATATTTGCAATAGAGTGACCTTTTAACATCAAAACCCTAGCCATATCCACACTGAACCATGTGATTGATCACATTTTTCTTCTGTGTTTCTACTCCCACAGTTCTTTCTCTGGATGTGGATAGCATTCTTTCTCATAAGTTCCTCTAGACTGTCCTGGATCATTGCACTGCTACTAGTAGAAAAGTGTTATGAGTAAGATTAGATTAGCTAGTTATTAGGTATTGATTATATATTGATTAGGAAGTACCTAGCAGGAAGGAGCTGGAGCTAGGAATTCCAGGTTGGAATGAAGAAGGAGGAAGTCTGTGTGTGTTCTGTGTGTGGACTCCATTAGTGGTAGGCAAAAACTGTTGCCAGCCTGGGAGACCTCAGAGCAAAGGACATCTTGCATCCTGTTTTCCCCTGGGATCCTGTGTGGTGTGGCATTTAAGGAAAGAACAAGAGAAGAGGACAGTGCTTCAAGCAAACCCCTTACTGCTTAGTTCCTGAGACAACTTTAGCTCCTGGCATCCAGACATCAGTGGATTGCAGTGAGAAATCCCAAAGCCACAAAAGCCCCAGCTGTACTCAAGCCTGGCAGGTTCCAGGTGTGAGGCAGAAACCCAGAGATTCCAGTATAGCTCCTTGGGCCCTGTTAGTTAGATAGTTTAAATTAGTGTAGTCAATAAGTCCTTCCCTGTCCCTTTGGGTTTTGTTATTAGGTGTTAAGATTTTAGAGTAGTCATTCCTATCCCTCCTTTTAGTTGTTTCTAATTAAAACCCAATTTCACCTTGTTAGCTTGTCAGTTAATTCAAGGCCTCTGGCCAGAGTGACAGTTGGCTGTTATTTTTCCAGTTGGGAGTGGTGTAGCTGTACAAGACTTCAGTGATCAGTTTTAGTCTCTCTTACATCCCAGAGAGTGTTCCCACAAACCCCATAGTTGATTTTTAATATCCCTGGTGACCCCATTACTTATATTATCTTACAAAAGTCCATTACATTCGATTAGACCATAGTGTCTGTGCACAATGTTCTGGTTCTGCTCCTTTTGCTCTGCATCAATTAATCGAATGAAATGAGGTCATTTCAGTTCACATAGAAATCCTCCAGTTCATTATTCCTTTCTGCACAATATCCATCATCATCAGATATCACAATTTGTTCAGCCATTTCCCAATCAAAGGGCATCCCTTCATTTTCCTTTTTTTTTTTTTTTTTTTTTGCTACTACAAAGAGTGCAGCTATAAATATTTTTGTACAAGTATTTTTCCTTATTATCTCTTTGGGGTACAAACCCAGCAGTGGTATGGCTGGGTCAAAAGGTAGGCATTCTCTTAAAGCCCTTTGCGCATAATTCCAAATTGCCCTCCAGAATGGTTGGACCAATTCACAACTCCACTAGCAGTGAATTAGTGTCCCAATTTTGCTACTTCCCCTCAAACATTTATCACTTTCCTTTGATGCCGTATTAGCTAGTCTGGTAGGCAGAAGGTGGTACCTCAAAGTTGTTTTTATTTGTATTTATCTAATCAGGAGGAATTTAGTACACTTTTTTATGTCCTTATTGATAGTTTTGTTTTCTTCATGTGAAAACTGCCTATTCATGTCCCTCAACCATTTGTCGACTGGGGAATGGCTTAAAAATCTTTACTTTTTTTACACAGAAATCTACTGTGAGAAATCCATTGAATTAGATTGTGTTTGACCAAACTTCTCTTTTCCATATACCACTAGGGATTCCTCCTCTAATATGTGGTCTGTTATTTTGTCAGTCTTTCTCTCTACATCTCTTGACCAGTTGAACTCAATTAACTGTTCCTCCCTGGATATGACCAGCCCATCATTATTAAGATGGTATTGTACACATGTATACTGCTTTTCATTTTAGACAAATTTAATGAGAACTCAAGAAATCATCAAACATGAACATATTGGACTGAGACAAAGAGATGCAGGTCACCTTTGTTCTATGACCAATAGTTAATCAAGGCTTCTAAATTTAAAACAAATTAGATACTAGTTGGCAAATGATTTTAAAAAAGCAATTTTCCTAGTAGTGTTCTTCTGACCTTAAGGAGACAACAGAACTTCCAAAAGGCCTGTGGTTGCTCCCAGAAAGTTAGGTGTGTAGCAGGTGCAAGTAATTTGGTAACCCTGAGAACCCTAGAAGTTCCATAGTCATAAATGTTGAATGCCATAGACAGCTTCTGTGATGCCATGTGCCAAGACACTGAATATGCCAAACCTTTCAAGATGCTTTACACTATGTCACCAGAATCTTAGAATTGATAGAAAAAATATTTTCAAGTGTGAAGCAAGATTGCCAATGATAGCTTTAAACAGATGACACCTGTAAACAGAAATTCTGGTGATTTGGAACGCCAGTTTGAAACAGGTTGACATGTTAGTTTGAAAAATGCTAGGTTGAAATGCTAGTTTGAGATTTTGTTTTCTTCATTTAAAAACCTTGTTCCTTACTTCCAAAAATCTCCATTAATTAAACATAGCAATGACAGATCTTCATCTTTAAATACTTTGTTTGTGTGAGGCTGTCACAGGGGGAAAAAGATTATAATTTAAACAATATGTTCAAGCCTAAAAAATCTTCAACAAATTCTTAATGTTTAAAAAAAATGGGGAAATTTTCCAGGACTTCTGGAAAGATGTTAATCTTGGACCTCTTTACTGAAAAATCCTTAGAGCAATGGAGTAAAATGGGGTCAAAATTACACTCCCCCACCAAATTGTTTCACTTGTCATGAATAAAAGCCCTAATTTTGTTCCAAAAACGCGGCCATTGAGCTCACAAAATAGCAACCTATTAAAAAGATGTTTAATACGTTTAAGTGATCCTTCCTAGGTTTGAAAACCATTTTAAAAATCAAGCAAACTAGAAACAGTAAAATAAAAAGTAATTTGCATCTCATATTTTTTTCTTAGAATTATTAGAAAAAGCTCAACAGAGAGAAGAAATTGTATCTTATAAAGTCACCTCTTGTTGTGACCATCTTCTTTGTCAGCAATCCTCTTTAACCTTCTCTGACTGGTCCTTTCTCCACCCCTGGAGACTAGTCAGATAGTACTTTAAATCCCTTTATCCATGGCATTTGTTAAGTCTCCCTGCAAATGCAGCCCGCCACATTCCATTAACAAATACATGCCATAGATGAATCATCCAGCAACCACAACCTGGCTGCCACATGGAAGCCTCCTCACATCATGAAAGCATAGTGATAGAAGGTCACTATCTCTCCCTTGTTAACTTAGAAAAAACGCGGGACTATTAAATAGTCATAAAACCACTCTTTAATCAAGGGAAAGGGGGATGAGGGCTACTTGGCCTCTTATGCAGAGCTGCGCCTTGTGCAGAGTCTAAAGGAACACTGCTTCGCTCTGCTCCCTGATCCCCCTGGGAGTGACACCTTGCTAGATGACCACTCCTAGGGACAAAGGAAATTGGGGAACTTATATACCCTTTGGGAAGATCTAGGGGCCAGGAGAGATGATTGACATTATACTGACAGGATACAATCAAGCTAGAGAAAGGGATCATAGCTAGAGGCTAGGGTGTAGGGGAAGGGGCAGCTTACACAATGGATACTAAAGGATGGTTCTGCCCTGGTAGTCTTCCTGGGAAGGTCTTTGATACAATGGGGAAGACTACCTAGGACAAAAGGGTATTTAGCATTTACCCTGGGGTCCATTATTCAGTCTGCAACTGACAGCCTGAGATTCCCTTCAGGGTGGATTCTCATGGGAACAGGGAACAAGCACAAGCTTTGGGGGTCTTCAACCTACAAACTATTTCTAAACTTGGGGTTCCTCATACCTCACTAAGCTACAAGTTTGGGGACTCTAGATTCCATGTCGACACCCTCAATCTTCAGGTATTGAGTAGAGGATGGAGGGAGTTATTGAGTTCAGATTTAGATTATATGGGTTTAAGATGTCTATGAGATGTCTAGTTTTATATATCCGTTATGTCTATTGGAGACATGACACTGGAGTTCAGCAAAGAGTATAAGTAGACTTGAAAATCTTTAGCAGAGCGATGAGAACAAAATCTAGGGTAGTGATGAGACCATTAAGAGGAAATAGTATAGGGGAAGAATAGAAGGGGACCAAGGATAATGCCTTGGGGTATTCTCATGATTAGCCAGAATGATCTAGATTGCCATTCAGCAAAAGAAATTGAGAAAGAGCAGTCAGCAGGTAGGAAGAAAACCAGGAGACAACAGTTGTCATGAAAACCTAGAAAAAAAGAATATATAAAAGAAAAGAAAGTGACAGCATCAAAGACTGCAGAGAAGTCAAAAATGATAAGGACTGAAAAAATCCATTAGATTTGACAATTAAATGTGTACTTGTAATTTTGGAAAGTGTAATTATTGTTGAATGATGAAATAAGGAAAATAATAAAATGAAAGTTCTATGCAATTATGATAACCAAATGTGGTGACAGAGAAAAGATGAGATTAGGCATCACCATCTTTCTTTGCAGATGTGGGAGACAATGGATTTGTAATATTGTATATAATATCATAAATACATAGTTGATATTTTGGTTAACTATGAATTTTTTTCTTCTTTGTTACAAAAATGTTTTTGTAGAAGCAGAATGAGTGATATATTTGGAAATGAAGATGATGTAAAATATATTTTTAACTTAAAATTTTAATAGTTACTATTAATCATTACTTAACTAATTAACAATGACAAAAAATTTTATTCCTATAGCAACTGAATTGCTCTAGACATCTTGGCACCTGAGCTAAGCCTTTGCAAATTTTAAGTGTTCTAACAGAACATATATTCTAGACATATGGACAACTTATGTTGTGGTATGGAGATGGGAGATACTATCTTTGAGGAACAGTATAGTTTGGTTTAATCATAGATTACATAAAGGTGAGTAATGTGAGTAATGATGTCTTTTTTGGAAAGGCCAAAATAAGTATAAAGAAAGGAAACTAATATAGTATATCCAGAACTGTTGAGATAGACCCCAAGTGCTAATTATTAATGATTCAACATCCATGTTGTGTCCGGGTCCAGCCGGACACAACCGAGGGGTCCGGGGAAACGGCAACCTAATTACCCATAGGGGAAGAAGAGGGGAAACCTCGCGTGCAAGACACAGAGTCGTTTTGATGGATACGAGGCTCGTTTATTGGAGATCTATGACAAGAATATATACGCTGAGGACAGAAGGGGGTGGGCAGATACTAAGGGGGAAAGGAATGCGGAAAGGGAGCATAGAAAATCTCTGGTGGGGTCTTACTGTCTCCAAGCAAGGCTGGGCCTATGATCAATATCTTATCTTAGAAGAGTGAATGATATCTATTCTTAGAGGAGTGACTATCTTTTCTTAAAGTCTTGGTCCCTAACAATGTTGTAGGAATTCTCTAATGAAATACTCCAGGGATCTGTTTCTTGGCCTTGAATCTTTAACTATTAAAAAAAAATTTACAAGGCTAAAGGCATTTAGTGACCAAATTTGCAGACAGCATAATGCTAACACAGACAGGATGACAGAGAGGATCTAAAACTTTCTCTTTAGAGCATCTAGCTGAATCAAACAAGATGGAATTTAATAAGGACATATAGGCACAAAAATCATGAGTATAATATTGGGAAGGCCTAGATAAGCTACATTTCTGAATAAATATCTGGGGGAGGGAGGATAGTGGACTACAATCTCAATATGAATTGAAAGTGATATGGCAGACAAAAAAATCTAATGAAATCTTGAAGTTCATCAAGAGGAATATGGCTTCCACAAATAAGGAAATGATAATCCTACTACTCCTTATCCACCTTAGGTTTCATATGGAATATTATGTTTATTTCTGTATCTACACTGTGGCACAATCTAATGTAATGGACTTCTCTACTGGCAGCAAAGCAAAATCTAGGATAATTCCGAGGGACTTATGAGAAAGAACTCTATTCAAACCCAGAAAAAGAAGTGTGGGACTAGAAACACAGAAGAAAAACAACTGCTTGATCACATGGGTCAATGGGGATATGATTGGGGATGCAGACTCTAAACCAGGGGTTGGCAATGTATGGCTCTCAAGCCATATCTGGCTCTTTTGAGGGCCAGATATGGCTCTTTCTGCAGGAGCCATAAAGTCAATTTTTTTTCAGGCGCTGTTACAGGAGCCCACACTGTTACAGGAGTGCACACTGTGAGCACTGTACGGCTCTCATGAAATTACATTTTTAAAAATGTGGCGTTTATGGCTCTCATGGCCAAAAAAGGTTGCCGACCCCTGCTCTAAACAATCATTCTCGTGCAAGTATTAATAACATGAAAAATAGGTTTTGAACAATGATACATGTATAACCCAGTGGAACTGCTTTTCAGCTTCAGGAGTGGGGAGAAAGAAGTGGGAGGGAGAATCAAAATATTACAAATAAAATAAGGAAAAAAAAAATTAAAAAAAGAAGTGTTAGAAGGGCTGTCTTATAGGAGAGGAGTGAATTTTGTCCCATTTGGCCCCAGAAGGCAAAGACAGAAATGACAGGTGAAAGAAGGGAAGATTACAAATCAGGCTTGATGTCAAGAAAAACTTACTAACAATCAGAGTTTTCAAAAAGTAGAATACAGTACATTGAGTTCCTCTTCCTTCTTAGGCAAAGGTTGGAAAACCATTTGCCAGATATGATATAGTGGGAATTTATTCCATTTTGGACTAGATGGCATCCAAGGTCCTTCTAATTCATGATTACTGTGATTCTGTGAATGAAAATTTTCTGATATTGAAAAAAAAACACCTTTTTATAGGAAATTATGCTTAATCTTGCAAAGCAGTCAACTTTAGGAAGCAGAATGATTTTCTCTGCTTTTTGGTATATCATGTTCAGGATATTTTTAAATTTCACATCATAATTTTATAATCTGGAAGCAGCAAGTTGGTGCAGTAAGTAGAACCAAGAAAGAACATTATACATAATCCTTAGACACTTTCTAGCTGTGTGGAAACATGATCTAATCTCTGTTGCAAGTTAATCAGGATAATCATAGGTCCTACCTCACAGTGTAGTTGTGAGAAATGGATATTTGTAAGGTGATTTGCAAATCTCTCCATTTGCAATAAATCTCTCCATAAATGCTATCTATCTACACATCTGTATGGATTATAATAGAGGTTTTGACAAAATAAGAGAGATTTTAATAATTTAAGTTTTAATGAGAATATAGTAGAGTTGTAAATTAATATTATCCCTTTAATCCAGAGAAAATAAAACTTCTAGCAGCTTTTAACAATTAATAATTTGATTTACTTAAAATAGAGATAGTAAAAGAATATAGAAAGATAGAAAAGAGAAAAGAGAGATTACCAATCTTATACTCTATAAATATACCTAAAATTCTTAATAACTATCTCTGTCTTCTGAGGACAGCTTCTTCTTGCCTGGCAAAGACCAGGCCTATCTAACCTACACTGTCTATAAATGATTCACTAACTCCCTAACTCCCTAAAATTATGGATAGCAACCACTCATTCACTAATTCAATCAGTTTTCTATAATAGCCCAAATGTCAGTAGCCAACTGACTGCAGTAGATCCTTGCTTATGAGACAGACCTCCTGCTCTCTAGAGATCCCAGAGGTAAAAAGCCCTCTAAAGGCTAAAGCCAAAAGCCCCCTCAGTAAGCTCAGGCCCGCCTTTATATTCCAACAACTAAGCACCAACACACACTACCAGCAACCAACCCCCAGAGACAAACTCATGCCTAGCCGCCAACTTCCCTACAACTGCCAGCCTTAACTGTCAGCAACTGAACCACCAACTGTCAGCAACTGACACTCCTAACTGTCAGCAACTGACAGTCTGCAACTGATGTTGGCCCAGCATGGGGCTCCCCAGTTCCTACTTCCTGACACTGTGGGCTGGTAAATCACTACACATATCTATGCTAAGAGGACCTCAAGGTCCCTCATTAAATTAAGCAAATTAAAGAATTTCTTTTTACGCATCCATATATCTATCTCTGTGTCTATCTGTCTGTCTTTACATCTTTTTGTCTATATCTATCTGGTGGTAATGGTAGTGATGTTGGTGGTAGAGGTAAGTAGTAATATTCTGTGAATTGAATTTTGCTCTTTTGCTTTGTAAATTGCTTCCTCCTATATTTTTTTCTATGTACTGAAGCTGTGAAACTTGGGGAACTAAAGGTAAGAACTTAAGAGTTTCTCACTGTCAGAGTCTTGTGTTTTCAATCAATTTGTAGTACACTCTCTGATTCCAATAATTCCTAGTAATATTCTTGCATAAAATTAGTATTCAGAATGTGTTCCTTAGTATTTTTCTGAAAGACCAATTATCTTCATTTTATCACAGTGAGCTCTTTCTTTTTTTATATAAAGATCTAGATGTGATGGTGAACTTATTAGAGACTTTATTTGTGCCCAAACTCCTCCTCCCCCTTACCCCAGAGAGGGGAAGGAGGAAGAACTCCCATTGGGCTGCTGGGTAGAGGGGTGGTTGATGTCCTCAGGTGGTGGAGAGGAGGAGAGCAGCCCAAACCCACCCCCTTTGGCTTTCAAACTCTGGCAAACCCTGTGCTGTGGCAGTGGTGGTGTGCCTACAGACAGGTCTCTGCATGCCATAGATTTGCCACCATTGATCTCAAGTCTTCATACATTTTGTAACTAGAAATAAAAATTTCTATTTGTTAATCAATTGCTTATATTTGTGCTCTTCCTGAGCCATTCTGCTCCATGGGTTTATTATAAATCCATGGGTTAATTCTTTTTTCTATGCTACTGATTCTCATGATAATGTTCTTGCATGTTTCCTTCAATTATCTTTTTTTTTCTCTTCTGATGGATTACACTCTACGTGTCTTATTGGGATTCTAAACCATTGTTTTGGAGGTACTTAAAATGTTCTCTTTCTCTTTTGTGTATTCTTGTTATTGCAACCTTTTATTCTCCTGGAGATTTCTTTCCCTCCAATTGTATTTTTTTATTCTTCTTATTAGCCTCTCTCTCTCTCCTCATTAATTTCTTTAGTTTTTCATTTAGCTTTTCTAAGAAGTTTTCCTTTTAAAAGTTTCTTCTCATTTCCTTTTAGTTCTTGTCCATTTATTTCATTTGGTACATTTGTTGCTATTTTGAAATAATACAAGAAGTTTTCTAAGACCTCCAAAATTTAATCTATCACACCAAAACCAATAAGATATATAGAAAAGGAGTTGACATTCCAAGGTGTGTGACTATGTTTGTAGAATGTAGTGAATTTTCTGCTTGGTAGTCTTAACTTTAATACTAAGGAGAATTGCTAAATTTTTCCTTGCAATCCAGAATGGACCCTTCCATTTTTCCTAATTACAAAGTTATTTTCTTGGTTATTGGAAGTTACTGGCAGTAAAGCTACTTTGTCAGAGAATGCAGGGAACTTCTAAGGAGTGGAGGTCCATGATCAATTTTCACCAGTTCAAGATTCCTTAAAGAACCATTATTCACCATTGGATTCCATTTATGGAAAGGATAACTCACTCTTAATTAGTATTGTTATGTTGATAAATAACGGATATTTTGGTGAAGCAGATAATTATTCCAGGGCCAGTAACCTCCAAGACACAGACACAGATGGACAGACTTCATTGAGAAAGGAGGGGGTTAGACACTCCTGGCTCTCAAACCCCTCCCCCCAAGCAGTTTGAGGTTTCATTTGGAAAATGGAGACATATGAGGTACTTCTAGCAAGGTCTGTTGAGGCTGAACTCTAATGATGTTCCCCTTTTCTTTAACTTAAATTCCTCACAGGTTGGATAGAGGAAAAAGTAGAAGCTAGTTGTCTAAGTGTTGAGGTCTGAGATGGATCTGATCTTCATAAAACTGGCAGCTGAGAGGATTCAAGCTAGGATGGTAACTATGAGCTGTGAGTATCCCCAAATAATTCCCAGGCACAGATATTGAAGGTAAAGCTTATATTAAGAAGGAAGAGGAAAAGCTAGATGGGGTAATTAGGTTTAGGATGAGGGAGAGGGTAATTCTGATCTGTTAGGTTGAAGCTGCCCTTCCCCCCCCCACAAGAGGGGGCAAAGGCACTTGGCTAAATTGACTCTCTTGTTAATAATGAATATTTCTAATCTCTAAATCACTAAATAATTGTTGTATTGATGTTGATGAGGACTAACCCTATTAAACAGGCTAATTCCTGAGTAAAAACCACAATGGCTTAGCCACAATGGCCACTCAGGTGAACCCCCCCCCCCAAGTCAGGAGCAGTAAGCAGTGATCCATTCACCTCAACCCCCAGAAAGCAACTGTCTCAATCCTTCTCAACTGTCCCCTCACCCAAAGTTCTCCAGGGTGGGGTACCCTGGAATTCTGGGTGAGGCTGACCATGTATTTTGCAGGGATTCCATGCTGCAATCTCTACGTAACAGTATATGAACAAAGAACTGGCTTCCAACAAGGAGACAAAATCACTGCTCAGTGAGTCCAGATTTGCATTATTGTATTCCAGATATGGGATGTCTCTCATTTTTCTAAAGCTTTGTGCTGTGAGTTTTATAGCATAGCCAAAACTCTGCCATTTCCCTTCATTGAGAGATGATTTGGGTGATTAATTAGGTATTACTGTTCCATTCTGAGCTTGGAAGGAACCTAACAAGAGCAATGACCAATTTAAATGAGCATAAATAAATTCCTACTCTAGTTGTAACAAGAGCTTCTTTAGAGTTTCCAATCCAGGGATGTGTTATGCAAATGGAAACACAACTGCAGAAGATATTTAAACCCAGATCACATTTCATTTTACAGGGACTGATTGTGAGTAGATTATGTGTCCAACTCATTTTGTCCCTGTAAGTTCATTTGTTTGTCAAAATATTTCTTTTAAAAAGAGTGGACATGACTTCACCAAAGAATAGTAAAGACTTATTAATGAATATATACTACTGGATTTCTCTCTTAGGACTGTTGTCAGTGCCTCTGTCCCATCTACCCACACTCTTTTTTGGAACATGCTTAGATACCATCTGTGGTAACTACTTAGGAAATGGGACTGAATTCCAGTTATGCATGACTTGGCTTTCAGTTGAATCCCCATGACTAAGCTTTACACCATAGCTATACTAAAGAAGTCACCAACTCCTCTCCCTTTCTGACCTTGAAACATGAGATTTGTTCAGAAGGATGAGTGAAAATCTTATCCTTCCCTGGCCTCATATAGCCATGAATGCATATGCCCAGGACAGAATCACCTCATATCTTTAAATTTCAGAAGGTAAAGACATTCTGGGAGACTAGCAAGGTAATACCTAGAGAGTGTCCTTTGTGAGAAACAACATGCAGGTCAGTATTGATGGACTGTACAGACTGGAGAGAAGTTTGATAGGACTAGAAAGATAAGAAGAATACAAGTTGGGAAAAGACAAATAACCATCAGAGAGATTTACATTGATTTTGGAGGCAATAAGAAACTTTTTAAGTTAATCAAACAAGAAAGATGGTCAGTTTTGATCCAGCCATACCACTGCTGGGTTTGTACCCCAAAGATATGAAAGATATAAAAAAATTTGTACACAGACTTGTACAAAAATATTTATAGCCATGCTCTTTGTGGTGACAAAACATTGGAAAATGAGGGAATATCCTTCAATTGGGGAATGGCTGAACAAATTTTGGTATCTGTTGGTGATGGAATACTATTGTGCTCAAAGGAATAATGAACTGGAGGAATTCCATGTGAACTGGAATTGGTGCAGAGTGAAAGGAGCAGAACCAGGAGAACATAGTACACAGAGACAGATACACTGTGGCACAAAAGAATGTAATGGACCTCTCTACTGGCAGCAATGCAATGATTCAGGACAATTCTGAGGGACTTATGAAAAAGAGTCCTATCCACATTCAGAGGAAGAATGCTGGGAGTAGAAATACAGAAGAAAAACAACTACTTGATCACATGGTTTGATGGGGATATGATTGGGGATATTGACTCTAAATGAGCACCCTAGTGCAAATATCAATAATATGGAAATAGATCTTGATCAATGACACATGTTATATTAAAAGGAGGTACTACTATCTATTGGATGTATATGTAGATGAAGTACAGAGAGAGGATAGGATAACACTTCTCCTTTATAACAGTTGCCCAGGCAGGATCCTTTAGGCCAAGGTATGTTATCCCATCAGGACCCACCTGGGGTTAATTGATATTAATTATTGGGCTCTTCAGCTGAAGTAATGTTCGTAATCTGACTGCGTGACTCCCTTCCCAAATAAGCTTTGGAAACCAATTCAGGAAGGTACTTTAAAACTTTGAATATATTTGGCACAGAAGGATAATGGTATGAAATTGAGGTATTGGGAGACCCTACTTTAAATTGATAATAATGAATCTCTAACTGCAGGCAAATGTAGGAATCAAGATGATAGCTTCTCTCTGGTACAGCCTGGCCAGGGCTACACCAGAGCAGGCAAACTGCTGTGAAACCTTCAGCTTCTTCTTCAGTAGATCTTAAGCCTAATCAGTTAAGATATCCATCTTTTATCCATCCTCTTCTTCTTCTCCTGCCCACTTCCCGGATCCCTCCTGGGCCCTGGGAAGCCTAGATGACTAAGATGATTTACTTCCTAATATCTAGGGGCAGTAGAAAGAGAGATGGTGGTCTGATACAGGTTGATAATGGTACAGGAAACACAGTAGGAGCTTGCAGGGTTGAGTTTGCAAGTCTCTATTTCCCCAAAGACCAGGATCCACTCTCCTCTCCAGCCTCAGGGACAGGTAAAGACCCAAGAACCTCTCCCAGGGTTCTCAACTGCCCTCTCCTGAGTCCGCATGCCTCTCTGGGAACATTCCGACATCCAACCAATCTGTCAATCATTGAGTGAACTTCAAGCTCCCAGAGATTCAATATAACAATGTAAAACCCAGTGGAATTGCACGGCTATGGAAGGGGTGTAGAGGGAGGAGAGGAAAAGAACATGAATCTTGTAACTATGGTAAAATATTCTAAATAAATTAATTAAATAAAAGCTCCCTGAATAAATAAATAAATAAATCTATTAAAAGATGTATCTAAAAACAAAAAAGATAGTTAGACTTACGTGGTAGGAAAATCAGAATGCCAGGATGGATTAGAGTACGGGGAAATATCACAATTATCATCAAAATAGTATTTTAAGGTTTGCAGCATACTACACCTATTATCTCACTTGAGACCTGAGACAGAGAAACCAATATGAGGGACAACAATGGCCTGAATCAAGGTATTGGCTATATAGTTAGAGAGAAGGAGGCATATAAGAAAAATGTTGTGAAGTTAGAATAAATGAATTTGTCAACTGATTTGATCCAGGTGGTGAGATTGAAGAATCAAGAAAGATGCTATTGTGTTGAGCCCAGGAAACTTAGGAGAATGGTGTTACCCTCATCAGTAACAGGGAAGGGCATGGGTGTGTATGTTGAGGGAGAGATAATAATTGTCTTCAAAACTATCATTGACAGAAACATTCATTAGCCTTAAAAAAACCCCAGTTATAAGCCTCTCCAAATTTTCCTCATGACAATCCTCAGAGGCAATCATTTATTTATCACTGGGCTAGTATACCATAGGACCAAGATACAGAGTTGAAAGTAACCTCAGAAGTACCTATTGTTATCCCTTCCTTTCAAAGATGAAAAAAAAAACAACAACTGAGAAGTTGAATGAATTGCCTGGCTTTATAGAAGTAGTAAGTTTCAGAGACAGGATTTAAACCAAGGGCCTTCAAATTTATTGATCTGTCCACTCTACCACCATGCTTTTTTATCATGTTAGGACCTGCCTAGGATTGTGTGTTGCTCCAGGACTCCTGGGGACTCTTCCACATCACAAGGAGGCAGTATTTCAAAGTCTGAAAGGTGTAATAATAAAGAGAGCCAATAACCAATGTTTGATAGGGAGAGAGAGAGAGAGAGAGAGAGAGAGAGAGAGAGAGAAAGAGAGAAAGTTTATATGAGGCTCTTCCAGCTTTCCCCTGGAGCCAAATATACACTAGGAGACTTTAATGGGTCTCACCCCAAAACTGGGTGACCTGGATGGTTGTGCTGCCTCACAGGAGTTAGGAGCAAGGCTTCCCTATAAGATGAGGTATGTGGTCTCCCAATCCAATTCTGAATAAGGATGGGGTCCACACAAACTTCCCCTTGATCAGTTAATTTCACAGCGACTGTTCTGGCTTCAAGATGGAGGCAGACCAAGCTGTGGTTCCCCTCTCCCTTGTTGTCTCTTAGGCACCCTGCAATGCTATCTGACTGATGAATGGCTTCTCAATTCAGGGATTGGGGAAAGGGGTGAAAGGCAGAGGGATTTAGGGGTGCCCTTTTTTCTATATTTATGGGGTCTGTCTCTTAGGAGGGAACCTTTGGGGTTCCCACTCCTAAGCTTCTTCCCCCAACCCTTCTCCTTCTGTTTCTATTTCCAGTTTTCTGTTTCTATCCTTTTCTATAATTGTAAGTTTTGACTGAAAGGGGGTCTCTCAGCAAGGTTGGGTAATGGGAGAAGGAGACTAAGAGATCACTACCAAAATTGAAGTTCAAAAACTTAGCTCACTCGATGGTTGAAATCTTGCTGGGTGACATGCAATGGAATGGCTTTGATCAGGGAATCAGGGTTTCAATTTCCAAAAGAAAGGTCCTCAGGAAGCCCTCAGGACTGGACCCAAGCTGGGATGTCCTCCTCCTCTATCCTCCCACTCTTCCGCCCAAAGAACTCTCCTCTTCCTCCTTCCTCTGGAGAATTTCCCAGAATCCTCTCTGGTCTCAACTGTCAGCAACTCCTTCTTTGTCTCCTTTTGTTCCATCCCCCTTGCACAAATCCCATCCTTACAAAGGTCATGACCAGGGATCAAGAAGAAACAATGTGACTACTGCAGAATCTGTAGTTTAAAAAGTCAATTCCAAGAGAAAATTCAATTGTATCTTGCTCCTGGCAATGTGTGTAGATGGTGATTTATGTGAGGAACTGGCAACACAAGAACATGAGAAGTATGATTTTTCATAATATTATGTATTTGAATACTATTGATGCAGAGTTCATTCTTAGTAGATAAGAGAAGACATAGAACTTTTTTTTCAGACAGATTTGCCCAACAATATTACTTCTTTGCCCAACAAATGATGACCTAGATGTAATGCTTGGACAAGAGACTGACCTTTCAATCTACACTTTCCTAAAATAGGTTGTCTTAAAATATAAGTATAGACTGAATTGAACCCTTGTCATGATTACAAATGAGCCTTATGGAGATTATCTTTTATTAAATACTTAAGTGTCCATCCTATTGTTTATAAAGTGAGATCCTTCATATCAGAGTTTCACCAATGTTTCAGTTACCTCATGTAACAAAGTGTATCTACTTTTTGGCCATGCAGGACAAATTCTATATGAATAATACCAATGGCATCCGCATTAACTTTACTTGAGATAAAAAAAAATAAGATCTATGGCATGTTGCATTTTTCCTCTCTACTGTAAACATTGGCATTTTTTTCACTAGGTAAGTTTGGAAAGACTATATTTCTCTTGTTCTGAAACTCAAGAACCCTTTAGTTTATCATACGTATGATATAAATGGCTGGAACCACATGTATTTAGAAATTCACAATTAAAGTGTGAAGGGGAGAGATTAAAAGTTTTTAATCATCACTAGAATAAGTCACTGTGAAGAAAATCATCCAATCCTGAATGTGAGAATAGCATAATTTGTTTAAGTAGGAAAGGATGTTCCCTCACTTTTATCATCCACAAAACACTATTAGAGTTGGCATTAGTTTTCTTTTTTTGGCTTTTTTTTAATAGCTTCAAACTTTTTGGCTAAATTTTGTTAAGTTGGTTTATACTTTTGTGTCAAATGCACTTGAACCATGTTGATGAGCATCAATTCAAGAAAACCAATAGCTGTGGCAGTGATAGTGGCAGAAGATGTTTCTGAAAGCAGTGTGATGTAATAGAAAGAACACTGGATTTTGAGTGAGAGATCCTGGTATTGTTATCTACCTTGGAAGTCTTGATCAAGTCACTTCCTTTCAGAGAACCTCAGTTTCCTTTCCTTTAAAATAAATTTGAGTTATTCTTCTCAACTTCATAGCCATATATCTTCCTCCACCAACTTCTCCAGTTGATTCCTACCTTGTGACGATGACGACAACAACAACAAAAAACAACAATTAAGTAACTATCTACTACAGGGACTATGTATTTCCTTGCCATGATGGGGAGATAGGCTTTATTACCTGCCTCTAAGACCTACATGGGTTTTTCCTTTATTAAATTAGACTTCCTTTTAGTAATCTTTTTCAGTAACTTTTTTGTTCATTAAGCACATTGTACTCAGCGTCTTGCTTATTTCATTTTTTTCATGAATTTGCAAAAATCTTCCCACATTTCTCTGAATTCCTCGTATATATCATTTCTTATTGAGCAGCTAAATGGTGCATTCGATGGAATGCTAAGCATAGAGTTGGGAGGACTTGTCTTCCTGAGTTCAAATCTGGCCTCTGATACTTACTAGCTATGTGACTGGACAAGTCACTTAAACCTGTTTGCCTCAGTTTCCTCAAACATAAAATGAGCTGCAAAAGAAAATGGAAAACCACTCCAGTTTGGCAAACCACTCCTTTGCCAAGAAAATCCTAAATGGGGTCATGAAAAGTCAAACATGACTGAAACAACCAAAAAACCACAATCGTTTCTTACTTTAGCTTCTGGTTTTTGTTTTTTTTCATTAGTCTAATGTAGGAGATAAACAAGATGTCAAGAACATTCATTTCAAGCATCTCTTCTTTCAATGGGCCCAACTTCCTTGACTCCCCTTTCCTATTTCCCCCATGACACACAAATTCTATATTGTCCTTTCTGCTCCAAAACCTAAAATAAAACTGGTCTGTATGTATGTTTTAACTTGCATCATCTTTTACAATTTCTGAAAGATCAGAACAAAGTCCTACCTTTAGTGGTCATGGTCATGTTCATTATCCAAAACAAGTGGTACACTGGTACAGAAACTGTTCTCATATTGAATTTTTCTTTCAAAATGAATTTATTCATGATTCTTTCATCTAAATGACTCTTCACTTATTGTTCTCATGGTTAATTGTATATTTGAATGAACTAAAATTCAGATCTTTGAGACATTTTCATTGATCCTTTGATCATTCAATAACTACTTCATATTCCTAATCTTTTAAAAAAACCTTTCATTTCCCAAACTATTGCTTTGGGGATTTTTCTTGCCTCTTCCTATGGGCTTATTTTTATATCATGCTCCAATTGAACATTTAATTGACCACTTAAAATGTGGTATTTTTTTCATGTTCTCCAATTGACAGTCATCCATCCACTTTTACTTTGACATAAAAAATACACATTTCTGTACATTGCAGCTATTAATAGAAATCCTTGGGAGTGGAGCTGCTGAAAGGGGCTATTTCTTTAATCTTTAAATCCAAATTTCTCAGCTATATTTAAAAAAAAATGGATGTTATTTAACATGCCAGTTACTCAGCAAAAACTAACTGTCCTATTCCATAATGACCAGAGTATTTTCTTTAGGGAGTTCATCATGCATAATATGCATTTGTATATGACTGAATATTTATAGGATACATTGTAATGGCTCTGCCAGAATATATTGGGTCAATTATAAAACAGTATATCAGTGTTAGTAAGTCTCTGTCATACTATTCTAAGAGGAAAATACAAAATCATTTGTGCCTCTCTGGTTTGAATTCAAAACTAAATACTTTAAAAGTGTTTCATGGCATTATATCAATATATTTTTGTTCACAACAAAGCCCTAAGTCAATATAATGCTTTGATGAAGGAAAAATTCTGATGAGGGTTATGTGATAGATATATTTTAATTTTAAAACAATAATTTGACCAGAGTAAGGAGCAGCTGCTCGATCTCTCCTGACCGAACCACACAGGACCCCTCAAGGGGAAATAAAAACGAGTCCAGAGGAACGAAGGAACCCCACAACAGGGCCCAGCATTGAAGGTACGCAGAATTGGGGCATTTCCACGCTATAAAGGGGTGAAACAGCTCTCACTAAAACGCCAGAGGAAGAAGCCCCTCCCCCACCCCCCACAGCACACACCTCTCACAACGCCAACGCACAAGTGGGTAAACAGGACTGGGGCAACCAGATAGTCACTGGCAGCCCCGGAGCCTGTACCTGTGTGCTGCAAGACGAGGGACCCCAGGAGGCTGGGGCACGCACAGACTTTCCCCACCCCACCCCCAGCTTCCACGTGGGTGAAGGCACCTCCTACAGCCAGGACAAAGGCCCCTAAAACAGGGCCTTTCCCAAACACTGAAGGCATCGCCTCAGGTGCGAATAAAGATCTCCAGCCCACGGACTTTCACTACCTTCTGCAGGGGTGAAAGCAGGGCCCTAAGAGCATCAGTGCAGGCAAAGGCAGTGCCCTAGGCTTGAATAACGATCTCCAGCCCAGGCTTCGACCTCCAGTGAGGACCCGGTGCAGACCTGAGCGTGGCTGTGGAAGCAGCACCAAAGACTGCTGAAGGAACCTCTGGCAGAGGGGCAGACCGGGAACTACCAGGAGGCCTGACCCGGAGGACAAGGAGACCCCGGAGCCCCCGGAGCTTGCAAGGCCCAGGCAGACCTTGAGTGCAAAGACAAAGCTGAAGAGGGGCGGGGCTAACAATGGCCAGCAATAAGGAAGTCCAGAAAAAAAAGACTATCAAGAGAAACTCTGGAACACTGGACAACTTCTACACAGAGAAAATCCAGACAACAGAGGAGGGAAAACAAAAATCCAAACCTCCCCCCAAAAATGAAAGCTGGTCACAAGCTATGGAAGAGTTTAAAAATGAAATGCTGAGGAAGATGGAAGAAATCTGGCAAGAAAATAGTTTAAAAGGCAGAATTTCGCAATTGGAAAGTGAGACAAGACAACTGAAAACCAAAAATGACCAGATTGAAAAGGAAAACCAAAACATTAGAGCCGAAAAACAAAACATTAAAGCCGAAAAACAAAACATTAAAACCGAAAACCAGTCCTTAAAGGCTAGAATCGAACATTTAGAAACCAATGATCTCTCAAGACAACAAGAACAAATAAAACAAAGTCAAAAGACTGATAAAATAGAAGGAAACATGAAATATCTCAATGAGAGAGTGACAGACCAAGAAAACCGGTCTAGAAGAGACAACTTGAGAATCATTGGTATTCCAGAAAAGGCAGAAATTAATAGAAACTTGGACTCCATACTTAAAGAAATTATTCAGCAAAATTGCCCTGAAGTTCTACAACAAGAGAAAAGAAATTGAAAGGATCCATAGAACACCCTCTACACTGGACCCAGAAAAGTCAACACCCAGAAATATATTAGCGAAATTGAAGAGCTTTCAAGTTAAAGAAAAAATCTTACAAGAAGCCAGAAAGAGACAATTCAAATATCAAGGAGCACCAATAAGAATCACACAGGATCTGGCAGCCTCAACACTAAAAGACCGAAAGGCTTGGAATACAATATTCAGAAAGGCAAGAGAGCTGGGCCTTCAGCCACGAATCAACTACCCAGCGAAACTAACCATATGCTTTCAGGGGAAAGTATGGGCATTCAACAAAATTGAAGAATTCCAAGTTTTTGCACAAAAGAGACCAGGACTGAATGGAAAGTTTGACACTCAACCACAGATATCAAGAGAAAGATGAAAAGGTAAATAAGAAACAGAGGGAAAAGAAAGAAAACTCATAGTCTTTTAAGCTTGACTCTTTAAGGGCATAAATAAGATCTAATTATCTGTATTACTAGGTGGAGAAATGCTATGTATAATTCTCTGTAGTGAACTCTATACACTATTATAATATTCACTATTATAGCAACCAGAAGAATAATTCATAGGGAGAGGACAGGATACTAAATGGTCTAAAGACATGGGGGGTGGGAAAGAGGGTGGAATAGTAGGGGACACCAAGAAAAATCCGAGTAAATAAGAAAAATAAGATATTCTATTACACACAAAGAGGGCATGGGAAGGGGAGGGGATGAATAACATCATAAGAAGGAGAGGAAGAGAGCATAATCAAACCTTACTCTCAGTGTAATCAACCTGGAGAAGGAAGAGTAGCTTTTTATCCATCGGGATAAAAATCTCTATCTAACTCTACTGAGAAAGTCAGAAGGGATAAACCAAAGGGAGCAGGGGAGTGGGGAGGCCAAAAAAGGGAGGGGAGAAGAAGAGGGAGGGAATTCATTTGGTCTTTAAAAAAAACAAAAAGAAGAGAAAAACAAGGGAGGGGGCGGAAAGGGAAGTCAACCAATGGAGGGGATAAGGGATACTGGCTCAAAGCAAACCACTGGTGTAAAAGAAAATAGTGCAATAAGAAGTAGTGGGTCTAGGGGAGGATACAAAAAATGTCAGTGAATACACAACTAACAATTGTAACTCTGAATGTGAACGGGATGAACTCACTCATAAAACGGAAGCAAATAGCAGAGTGGATCAGAAACCAAAATCCTACCATAGGTTGTCTACAAGAAACACATATGAGGCGGGTAGGCACACACAAGTTCAAGGTTAAGGGTATGAGCAAAATCTTTTGGGCATCAAATGAGAAAAAGAAGGCAGGAGTGGCTATCATGATCTCTGACAAAGCCAAAGTAAAAATAGATATGATTAAAAAAGACAGGGAAGGTCATTACATCCTGATTAAAGGCAGTATAAACAATGAGGAAATAACACTGCTCAATATATATGCACGAAGTGGTATAGCATCCAAATTCATAAAGGAGAAACTGGCAGAGCTCAAGAAGGAAATAGATAGTAAAACCATAATAGTGGGAGATCTAAATATTCCTCTTTCAGATCTAGATAAATCAAACCAAAAAATAAATAAGAAAGAGGTAAGAGAGACGAATGAAGTCCTAGAAAAATTAGATTTAATTGATATGTAGAGAAAAATAAATAGGGACAAAAAGGAATACACCTTCTTCTCAGCTGCACATGGTACATTTACAAAGATTGACCATGTAATAGGGCATAGAATCATGGCAAACAAATGCAAAAGAGCAGAAATAATAAATGTAACCTTCTCAGATCATGATGCAATAAAAATAATAATCAGTAAGGGCACCTGGACAGGCAAGTCAAAAACCAATTGGAAATTAAACAATATGATTCTTCAAAACCAAATTGTCAAAGAAGAAATCATAGAAACAATCAACAATTTCATTGAAGAGAATGACAATGATGAGACATCCTACCAAACTCTGTGGGATGCAGCCAAGGCAGTACTCAGGGGGAAATTTATATCCTTGAGTGCATATATTAACAAATTAAGGAGGGCAGAGATTAATGAATTGGGCATGCAACTCAAAAAATTAGAAAGCGAACAAATAAAAAACCCCCAGATGAAAACTAAATTAGAAATACTAAAAATTAAGGGAGAAATTAATAAAATTGAAAGTAAAAGAACTATTGAATTAATAAATAAGACTAGAAGCTGGTATTTTGAAAAAACAGATAAAATAGACAAAGAACTAGTCAATCTAATAAGAAAAAGGAAAGAAGAAAACAAAATTGACAGTATTAGAGATGAAAAGGGATACCTCACCTCTAATGAAGGGGAAATTAAGGCAATCATTAAGAACTATTTCGCCCAATTATATGGCAACAAATATAACAATTTAGGAGATATGGATGAATATTTACAAAAATATAAATAGCCTAGATTAACAGCAGAAGAAATAGAATACCTAAATAATCCCATATCAGAAATAGAAATTGAACAAGCCATTAAAGAACTCCCTAAGAAAACATCACCAGGGCCTGATGGATTCATAAGTGAATTCTATCAGACATTCAAAGAGCTCAATACTATACAAATTATTTGATATGATAAGCAAAGAAGGAGTCCTACCAAATTCACTTTATGACACAAATATGGTACTGATCCCAAAGCCAGGTAGACCAAAAACAGAGAAAGAAAACTATAGACCAATCTCCCTAATGAACATAGATGCAAAAATCTTAAATAGAATATTAGCAAAGAGACTCCAGCAAGTAATTAAGAAGGTCATCCACCATGATCAGGTGGGATTTATACCAGGAATGCAAGGATGGTTCAACATTAGGAAAACCATCCACATAATTGACCATATCAACAGTCTAACAAACAAAAATCACATGATTATCTCAATAGATGCTGAAAAAGCCTTTGACAAAATACAGCATCCATTCCTATTGAAAACATTGAAAAGTATAGGAATAGAAGGACCCTTCCTAAAAATAATAAACAATATATACCTAAAACCATCAACAAGCATTATATGCCATGGGGATAAATTAGAAGCCTTCCCAATAAGATCAGGAGTGAAACAAGGATGCCCATTATCACCTCTATTATTCAACATAGTACTAGAAACACTAGCAATATCAATTAGAGAAGAAAAAGAAATTGAAGGTATCAAAATAGGCAATGAGGAGACTAAGCTATCACTCTTTGCAGATGATATGATGGTATACTTAAAAAATCCTAGAGAATCAACTAAGAGGCTGGTAGAAATAATCAACAACTTTAGCAAAGTGGCAGGATACAAAATAAATGCACATTAATCATCAGCATTTCTATACATTTCCAACACATTAGTACAGCAAGAGAAACACCATTTAAAATCACCCTAGACAATATAAAATACTTGGGAATCAATCTAACAAAACAAACACAGCTATTATACGAAAACAACTACAAAACACTTTCCAAAGAAATAAAACTGGACCTCAACAATTGGAAAGCCATTAACTGTTCATGGGTAGGACGAGCTAACATAATAAAAATGAACATACTACCCAAATTAATTTACCTATTTAGTGCCATACCTATCAAATTACCAAAAAACTTCTTTACTGAATTAGGAAAAACTATAACAAATTTCATTTGGAATAACAAAAGATCAAGAATATTAAAGGAAATAATGAAAAAAAATGTGAAGGAAGGGGGCCTAGCAGTACCAGATATCAAACTATACTATAAAGCAGCAGTCATTAAATCAATATGGTACTGGCTAAGAGATAGAAGGGAGGATCAGTGGAATAGGCTTGGGGTTAATGACGTCAGCAAGACAGTGTATGATAAACCCAAAGAGCCCAACTATTTGACAAAAACTGCTGGGAAATTTGGAAAACAATATGGGAGAGATTATGTTTAGATCAACATCTCACACCCTACACCAAGATAAATTCAGAATGGGTGAATGTCTTGAATATAAAGAGGGAAACTATAAATGTTAACTGAACACAGAATAGTATATCTGTCAGATCTCTGGGAAAGGAAAGATTTTAAAACCAAGCAAGAGTTAGAGAAAATTACAAAATGTAAATTTAATGGTTTTGATTATATTAAGCTAAAAAGCTTTTGTACAAACAAAAACAATGTAGTCAAAATCAGAAGGGAAACAACAAATTGGGAAAAAATCTTTATAACGAAAAACTCTGACAGGGGTCTAATTACTCAAATATACAAGGAGTTAAAGCAAATGTATAAAAAATCAAGCCATTCCCCAATTGATAAATGGGCAAGAGACATGAATAGGCAATTTTCAGGTAAAGAAATCAAAAGTATCAATAAGCACATGAGAAAGTGTTCCAAATCTCTAATAATTAGAGAAATGCAAATCAAAACAACTCTGAGGTATCACCTCACATCTAGCAGATTGGCTAAAATGAAAGAAGGGGGAGAGTAATGAATGTTGGAGGGGATGTGGCAAAACCGGGACATTGATGCGTTGCTGGTGGAGTTGTGAACTGATCCAACCATTCTGGCTGGCAATTTGGAACTATGCCCAAAGGGCTATAAAAGACTGCCTGCCCTTTGATCCAGCCATACCATTGCTGGGTTTGTTCCCCAAACAGATCATAGATAAACAGACTTGTATGAAAATATTTATAGCAGTGCTTTTTGTGGTGGCAAAAAACTGGAAAAGGAGGGTATGTCCTTCAATTCGGGAATGGCTGAACA
>NC_058135.1:37955609-38017487 GCF_016433145.1 Gracilinanus agilis | reverse complement strand
CAGGCAAGTCAAAAACCAATTGGAAATTAAACAATATGATTCTTCAAAACCAAATTGTCAAAGAAGAAATCATAGAAACAATCAACAATTTCATTGAAGAGAATGACAATGATGAGACATCCTACCAAACTCTGTGGGATGCAGCCAAGGCAGTACTCAGGGGGAAATTTATATCCTTGAGTGCATATATTAACAAATTAAGGAGGGCAGAGATTAATGAATTGGGCATGCAACTCAAAAAATTAGAAAGCGAACAAATAAAAAACCCCCAGATGAAAACTAAATTAGAAATACTAAAAATTAAGGGAGAAATTAATAAAATTGAAAGTAAAAGAACTATTGAATTAATAAATAAGACTAGAAGCTGGTATTTTGAAAAAACAGATAAAATAGACAAAGAACTAGTCAATCTAATAAGAAAAAGGAAAGAAGAAAACAAAATTGACAGTATTAGAGATGAAAAGGGATACCTCACCTCTAATGAAGGGGAAATTAAGGCAATCATTAAGAACTATTTCGCCCAATTATATGGCAACAAATATAACAATTTAGGAGATATGGATGAATATTTACAAAAATATAAATTGCCTAGATTAACAGCAGAAGAAATAGAATACCTAAATAATCCCATATCAGAAATAGAAATTGAACAAGCCATTAAAGAACTCCCTAAGAAAACATCACCAGGGCCTGATGGATTCATAAGTGAATTCTATCAGACATTCAAAGAGCTCAATACTATACAAATTATTTGATATGATAAGCAAAGAAGGAGTCCTACCAAATTCACTTTATGACACAAATATGGTACTGATCCCAAAGCCAGGTAGACCAAAAACAGAGAAAGAAAACTATAGACCAATCTCCCTAATGAACATAGATGCAAAAATCTTAAATAGAATATTAGCAAAGAGACTCCAGCAAGTAATTAAGAAGGTCATCCACCATGATCAGGTGGGATTTATACCAGGAATGCAAGGATGGTTCAACATTAGGAAAACCATCCACATAATTGACCATATCAACAGTCTAACAAACAAAAATCACATGATTATCTCAATAGATGCTGAAAAAGCCTTTGACAAAATACAGCATCCATTCCTATTGAAAACATTGAAAAGTATAGGAATAGAAGGACCCTTCCTAAAAATAATAAACAATATATACCTAAAACCATCAACAAGCATTATATGCCATGGGGATAAATTAGAAGCCTTCCCAATAAGATCAGGAGTGAAACAAGGATGCCCATTATCACCTCTATTATTCAACATAGTACTAGAAACACTAGCAATATCAATTAGAGAAGAAAAAGAAATTGAAGGTATCAAAATAGGCAATGAGGAGACTAAGCTATCACTCTTTGCAGATGATATGATGGTATACTTAAAAAATCCTAGAGAATCAACTAAGAGGCTGGTAGAAATAATCAACAACTTTAGCAAAGTGGCAGGATACAAAATAAATGCACATTAATCATCAGCATTTCTATACATTTCCAACACATTAGTACAGCAAGAGAAACACCATTTAAAATCACCCTAGACAATATAAAATACTTGGGAATCAATCTAACAAAACAAACACAGCTATTATACGAAAACAACTACAAAACACTTTCCAAAGAAATAAAACTGGACCTCAACAATTGGAAAGCCATTAACTGTTCATGGGTAGGACGAGCTAACATAATAAAAATGAACATACTACCCAAATTAATTTACCTATTTAGTGCCATACCTATCAAATTACCAAAAAACTTCTTTACTGAATTAGGAAAAACTATAACAAATTTCATTTGGAATAACAAAAGATCAAGAATATTAAAGGAAATAATGAAAAAAAATGTGAAGGAAGGGGGCCTAGCAGTACCAGATATCAAACTATACTATAAAGCAGCAGTCATTAAATCAATATGGTACTGGCTAAGAGATAGAAGGGAGGATCAGTGGAATAGGCTTGGGGTTAATGACGTCAGCAAGACAGTGTATGATAAACCCAAAGAGCCCAACTATTTGACAAAAACTGCTGGGAAATTTGGAAAACAATATGGGAGAGATTATGTTTAGATCAACATCTCACACCCTACACCAAGATAAATTCAGAATGGGTGAATGTCTTGAATATAAAGAGGGAAACTATAAATGTTAACTGAACACAGAATAGTATATCTGTCAGATCTCTGGGAAAGGAAAGATTTTAAAACCAAGCAAGAGTTAGAGAAAATTACAAAATGTAAATTTAATGGTTTTGATTATATTAAGCTAAAAAGCTTTTGTACAAACAAAAACAATGTAGTCAAAATCAGAAGGGAAACAACAAATTGGGAAAAAATCTTTATAACGAAAAACTCTGACAGGGGTCTAATTACTCAAATATACAAGGAGTTAAAGCAAATGTATAAAAAATCAAGCCATTCCCCAATTGATAAATGGGCAAGAGACATGAATAGGCAATTTTCAGGTAAAGAAATCAAAAGTATCAATAAGCACATGAGAAAGTGTTCCAAATCTCTAATAATTAGAGAAATGCAAATCAAAACAACTCTGAGGTATCACCTCACATCTAGCAGATTGGCTAAAATGAAAGAAGGGGGAGAGTAATGAATGTTGGAGGGGATGTGGCAAAACCGGGACATTGATGCGTTGCTGGTGGAGTTGTGAACTGATCCAACCATTCTGGCTGGCAATTTGGAACTATGCCCAAAGGGCTATAAAAGACTGCCTGCCCTTTGATCCAGCCATACCATTGCTGGGTTTGTTCCCCAAACAGATCATAGATAAACAGACTTGTATGAAAATATTTATAGCAGTGCTTTTTGTGGTGGCAAAAAACTGGAAAAGGAGGGTATGTCCTTCAATTCGGGATGGCTGAACAAATTGTGGTATATGCTGGTGATGGAATACTATTGTGCTAAAAGGAATAATAAACTGGAGGAATTCCATGCAAATTGGAGAGACCTCCAGGAAGTGATGCAGAGTGAAAGGAGCAGAACCAGAAGAACATTGTACACAGAGACTGATATACTGTGGTAAAATCAAATGTAATGGGTTCCTGTACCAGCAGCACTGCAATGACACAAGACAGCTCTGAGGGATTTATGGTAAAGATGCTACCCACATTCAGAGGAAGGACTGCAGGAGAGGAAACATATAAGATAAACAATTGCTTGAATGGATGGACTGAGGCGGACATGAATGGGAAATAGACCCTGAACAAGGACACTTGTTACAACCAGTGGAAATGTCCGTTGGCCATGGGTGGGGGGAGAGCGGGGGGTGAAGGGGAAAGTAGGGGCATAAAGTATGTAAACAGATTAAAAACGAATATTAATAAATGTCTAAAAAATAATAATTCCTTATCTTTATATTATAAAGGAAGAATAGTGAAGAGTCAATTAAGCAATGGCTAGATAGCCACTGAGGGCGGTACAGTGGATAGACCAGTGGGTCCTGGAGTCTGAAAGATCTGAGTTCAAATTCAATGTCTGATCCTTACTATCTATATGACCCTAGGCAAGTTACTTAACCATTCTTGTCTCATTTTTTTTTATCTGTAAAATGGGCTGGAGAAAGAAATGACAAAGTGCTCCATTATATTTGTGATGAAAATCTCAAATATGGTTGTGAGGATAGCCACCAATATCCCCTGCTGGTTCAGGAAATAATCAAAGCTAAGGAAAGAAAAATATTTTTCATTTTATGTGGTTATAAGGATATGTTTCAATGATTCCAATGGCAAATAATTGGGGCCTAGAAATAATGTCCTCTGAATGACACTTGAAAGAATTTAGGATTTTTTTTTTCTTTATAAGAGATGACCTCTGAAATTTGATCCTTTATCTTCATGTATTTGAAAGAAGTCAAAATCAAATAGAGGTAGCTTGAAGTAATGAATAAACTCACCTTGAAGTCAGGAAAATCTGAGTTCAAGCCTCAGATGTGATATATTTAATGTCTATGTGATCTCAGACAACATTCAGAAACTAAATTTCAAAAGAATTACTGATGTGTATTAATAAGAGAATTTTCTCATTGTTGGTCCACTAAAAAAATGAAGTCAAATTGAAAGTAGTGATGATGATGATGATGATTTATTCCATTCTACTTCAGTTAACAAATATTTATTAATACCAACTATGTGAGAAGGCCCTGTGCTAAGCTCTATAGAGTTATGACCTATTGTGTGAACTATTTGAAATATTGGGGAATATATCACAAACATGGCATAGCAGATGAATAGAAAATTATGCCCTAAGGACTAGTTCTTATTTGACCTCTGTGAAAGAAGGATATTGGTGTGTGATAGGACAACCATCAACCAGGATTCCTCTTGAAACTATATTCCTCTTGAAACATAGGTCAGATATTTTTTTCCCTGAAAAGCAAAAAGCTGTCCTAAGTTCTTGATTGACCCAAGGACTGAGATTCAAACTATACCTCCCTTGTTGGAATTTCCTGGTAGTCTCTGGCTAGCAGGCTATGTTGGCCACTTGATGACTTAATGTGGCTTCTAAGTCATCTACTTAAAATCCACCCCCTTTAGATTTGGTGGATTCCTAAGACTATAGAAGTCACTATACTTTACTCTTTAATCAGATAAATTTTCATGTGGAGACAAGTGGGACTAAATCACGTCAAGAAACACTTGGATTTTGACAACAAGAAAGCTCCAGAAAATGTCTGGAAAATTCATGACCCCTATCATTAGCATACCAGACCTGGCTTGTATTGTATTGTACCCTCAATGGAAAAATGGAAGTTTGGAAGAAGAGTGAGTTTTGAGGAGAAGGCAATAAGTTCTATTTTTCACACGTTGAATTTGAGATTTGAAATGTCCAAAAGAGAGTTCATAATGAGAATTTGGAACTTAAGAGACAATAGGCCAGAATAAAAAGGTCTGTGACTCACCAATATAAAGATGAAATTCATGTGAATTTAGGAGTCTGCTGAGAAAGAGAAACAGAAAGACTGATAGACATTTTGTTCAACATTCCAAGCTTTGTTCAGATCATTCATAATGTAAATATAGGTAGTCAAAATTGTCTTTTTGAACTCATGCCAAAATAACAAAAGGAGTGGCAAGGGAGTCAAGAGAGAGAGAGAGATTGTGAGCAAACTTTTTTTTCCCTCCAACCATTGGAGGAGGGAATTGTTAACAAACATGACTTCTTCTTATAGAAAAGAAGTGTTGACTGCACTGATAACACTTTAGGTATCCCCAGGGACTGAACCCAAACCATGGATGTGGATCTAGAGATGTGTTCTGTAATGAAAGACATTAAGTGCTGTAGGTTCACTGGACCCAACAGTGTGTTGTCAGCCCTGGTGATCATTCAGGACCTGAGGACTGATTCCAATCTCCTGAGTGCTTAATTCCCTTTTGTGAGTACCACCTAAGTTCTGGGCTCTTTTGAATATATTTGCTTTATTTTTAGACTGAACTTACTTGTTTATTGTCAAGTGAGCCATGAGAATCACTTGGCATTTTTGCAGAGATCTATTGGAGAAAAGTTGGCACCCTATGTCTTGAGCCTTTCAGAAAGTTTTTTTGAACATGCTTTTGAATTTACCCCATGCACTAGCAGGGAATCCATTGGGGAAATATATGTTTTTTTATGTGCTACAAAGACTCAGAGAGGTATTTTTACCCAGTTCAGTTTGGTTTTATGATATCAAGGTCACAGAGAAACTTTCAGTGAATCTCTGTTTCCTGATCCCTGAACCTGGTCCTCATGTCCTGTAAATGGGTAGTTTTAGAATTTCCTTTCAATTTATTCAGGCAATCCGTGTCTTTATAAATCTCATAAATTGAGGGACTATTTTTTTGTTCAAATATATTTTATTTTCCTAGTTTTATGTAATAATCATTTTCAACATATATTTTCCAAAATTATAAGATTCAAATGATCTCCTTCCCTGTCCTGGCTCCCCCAACTCAAAGATGGATGGTAAGCAATTTGATCTAGGCCATACATGTATATCATGCAAAACACTTCCATATTTGCCATTGTTAAAACAAAACACTCATAAAAAACCGAAACCCCAAAATAAAATCATAAATACACTGATGTGAAAGAGAATATGCTTTGCTACTGTAGGAAAATATAAGTAATGGGGTTACCAGGGGTTTGTGGGAACACTCTCTGGGATGCAAGAGAGACTAAAACTGATCACTGAAGTCTTGTACAGCTACACCACTCCCAACTGGAAAAATAACAGCCAACTGTCACTCTGGCCAGAGGCCTTGAATTAACTGACAAGGTAACAAGGTGAAATTGGGTTTTAATTAGAAACAACTAAAAGGAGGGATAGGAATGACTACTCTAAAATCTTAACACCTAATAACAAAACCCAAAGGGACAGGGAAGGATTTATTCAACTACACTAATCTAAGCTATCTAACTAACAGGGCCCAAGGAGCTATACTGGAGTCTCTGCCTCACACCTGGAACCTGCCAGGCTTGAGTACAGCTGGGGCTTTTGTGGCTTTGGGATTTCTCACTGCAATCCACTGATGTCTGGATGCCAGGAGCTAAAGTTGTCTCAGGAACCAAGTAGTAAGGGGTTTGCTTGAAGCACTGTGCTCTTCTCTTGTTCTTTCCTTAAATGCCACACCACACAGGATCCAGGGGAAAACAGGAAGCAGGGTGTCCTTTGCTCTGAGGTCTCCCAGGCTGGCAACAGTTTTTGCCTACCACTCATGGAGTCCACACACAGAACACAGATAGACTTCCTCCTCCTTCATTCCAACCTGGAATTCCCAGCTCCAGCTCCTTCCTGCTAGGTACTTCCTAATCAATATATAATCAATACCTAATAACTAGCTAATCTAATCTTACTCATAACACTACACATCCATCCAACCTCTCCTCTCCACCCCCACGCCCCCAATTTTTTCCTCTGGAGTTGGATAGCATTCTCTGTCACAAATTTTCCAGAATTGTCCCAGATCATGGCATTACTGAGAATAGCTGGGTTTTCACAGCTGATCATTGTACAGCATTACTGTTACTATGTATAATGTTCTCCCAGGTCTGCTTATTGCACTCTGCATCAGTTCATGCAGATCTTTCTAGCTTTTTCTGAAATCATCTTGCTTATAATTTCTTATAGCACAATAATATTCTATCACCAAACAAGTACCACAATTTGTTCAGCCATTCCCTAATGATGGATATCTCCTCAATTTTCAATTCTTTGCCACTACAAAAAAAGCTGCTATAAATATTTTTGTACAAGTAGGTGAGGGAATATATTTATAAATGGAAGCCTTAATTGTTTCCTTTTCTCCCTATCTGGGTCACCTTAGATTCTCATGTACAAACTCCTATTTCCAAGTCTCCATACTCTCAGTTTTCTTTCACTCTATGTCTCCATATTTATGACATTATCAACAAGCTAAATGTCTTAAGAAAAATATGAAATATACAAAGGCTCATTTTCTGAAAATGAAGATAAAATCATGAAGTGGCTTCATTATCTTTCTAGTAATTGTGTTATTTCATGTTATATTGAAGATTTTTATCTTTCATGTAATTATTCAAATAGAGATAAAGATAGGCTTGAGATTTTAATCATTGAAACCAAAAATTGTTTTAGTTTTTTCTTCTTTAGATGGATTGCCTCCAAGTAATTTTTTTGGGAAAGGAATGTCTTTAAGAAAAACTAAGCTTAATAGAAGAATCAGCCAATACATCTGTTTATGGAGAGTTCCAAGTTCTCAATATTAACAATGAACAGAACAAGCTATTAATCTGACCAATAATGTTTGCCAAAGAAAATAAAGCTATGGCTCAAATACAGGAAATTATCTCATTGACTACTCTATATTGTTTAAGCTCAAACTCTAATAGCAAAAAAAAAATTTAAGGGAAATTGAAATAAAATAAATGAAATGGTTAAAGGAAACCTATATAGTAATATGTGACCACTTTTATGCCTTTTGTTTGGTGGTAAATAGAATCACTACTAAACACGTTCATTTCTAAAAATTAGTTATTTTGACATTATTACACATCCTTCAGAATTAAGTAAAGCAATTTATAATCACTCTTAGCTGTTGGTGGCCAGAGAAATGTTGTTGATCTCTTATTGTTCTTTATTCTATGTCCTAAAAGATAATTTCTCATTTTTCACAAGACTGCTCACATTTCAATGGAATGATCTCTTATGGCTTTCAAATTCTCTGTCTCTGTGACTTGGCAGGCACAAAACTGATGATTCTTTCTTCTCATTAATGGCAAATGTCCAAATTTTACATGTGTGGATTTGAAATATAATGGAGATTCTCATTCTTAGCTATGTGGACTTTGCTTAGATACTCAGTGTTGATTTGTTTGTAGCTAGTCACTTTCATTTGGAATGTCTATTAAAGTCACTGTTATTATTGATAGCATTAGGAATCTGTCATGAAAAATGAGAACTTGTCTTTTAAGATATGGAGAAAGAACAAGAAGGGACTAATAAAATTCTTCTCAATACCAACAACTAATCATGATTATAAGACATTTTGAAGATTTAAATTCCAAAATGTTTAATGTAGTTGATTCAACTAATTATTTTTGGTGAAAATATTTAGTAGTACTGTTTATCAGAAAGCAACAAACAGAAATGTGGAAATAGTACATACTTTCCCTAAAAATTTCATTCATTATATAGCTAATTCCTACCAAACCTGGATTTACTGCTCAGTTTTGGGATCAAACATTACAGAGTGCTCAATATCATTTCCTGTGTATTGACCATGAGTCTTCTTTCCTTAGCGTACATAAATATTAATAGGTAAATCGTTTTTCAGTCATGTCTGACTCTTTGTGACACCATTTGGGATTTTCTTGCCAAAGATAAAGGAGTGGCTGGCCATTTTCTTTTCCAACTCATTTTACAGATGAGGAAACTGAGGCCAATAAGATTAACTGACTTGCCCAGGGTCACATAGCTAATAAGTGTTTGAGAGCAGATTAGGACTCAGGTCTTTCTAACTTTAGACCCAATGCTCTATACACTTCTTCATCCAACTGCCCCCAGTCAGGTACTCTAGCTACATCAATAATAGTGATTATGATGAAAAAGACCTCTTTCCTTAGTTGATAGAGTGCTATCTATGAATACTTGGGTTCAAGTACTGGCTCTGATACATATTAATTGTGTGACCATGGACAAAATCACTTTTCTCTAAGCAATCCTAAGACTTTAAGTCACAAAGGAGGTATGTGGACTGCAGTGCTTCATTTCATTTTATCCTCACAACTCTGATATATAAATGTTACTATTACAGTATTTCTACTCTACCAATGAGGAACCTGAGACCTGAGAAATAATACATATCTGAGGCAAGATTCGAACTCAGATTTTCTTGACTCCAGGCCCAGTGCTACTGTCCCACCTAGTTTCCTCAATATTATTGATGTTGATAATATTTTTTCCCAATTGTGCAAATTTGTGAGAAAGTCTCTTCATTTTCTTTCATCCTCTGATAGTGTGATAGGTCTCAAATAGGAAGGGCATTGTTTCTGATGGTTATGATGTTTGAATTTTCACTCTGGGGCACAATTTATCAAAGATTTAGAAATCTTTAAGATTTCCTAGGTATTTTTTCCTAGGAAAAATAAGGAACTTTTCCTTGTTTCCATTTCCATTCCTATAAAAATAGAGTTGAATTGATTCATCTCCTAAGGTCCTTTGTAGCTGCTCAAAGGCCTAATGTTCTTATGACACATCGATTAACATGAGCAAAGCTTATTAAGCCAGTGCTGTATATTAGCTCAGGTCCATAAAAACCAGGAGTTGAACAGATTTTGACTATGCTTTTTAAAAGACAGCCTATGGGCAAAGCAGAGTTTTAAAGACTAAATCTATTCCCCAGTGGAGAAGTGGTCAAAGGATACGAACAAATAATTCTCCAAAGAAGAACTGCAAACCATTAACAACTGCATGAAAGAACAATCCAAATAAGTAATGAGTGATATGCAAATCTGAAAAAAATGAAAACAAATATGAAGCTTCACTTCACGCAAAGCAAAATGGCAAAGATGATAAAATTAGGGAACAAGCAATGTTAGAAAAGGTGTGGAAAGATGGGCACCTTGATGCATAGCTGGTGGAGCTGTGAATTGTTCCAGTATGCTAAAAAAGTGCCTAACTCTTCCAGGGATTCCACTGCGAGGCATATACTTCAAGGAAGTCAACACAAAAAGATCTCACATAAAATATTTCTTGGACAGTGTGTGCATACATACGTGTGTGTATGTTCGTGGAAAGTAAAACAAAATAGAAGCTCATTAAGCAATAATTAAACAAATTGTAATATGCATGTATAATGTGATATGACCACATTATGAAATAATAAATAGGAAGGATTTTGAGAAGCAAGAGGAGATTTAGATAAATTTCTACAGAATGAAGTATGAAGAATCGGGAAAACAATACCCACAATAACTACAACAATGTAAATGATAAAAAATAAAATAAAATAGAAACTCTGTCTCATGTAATGGCAATGAAGAAATATGGCTCCAATGAAGAAATAAGATTAATCTATCTTCCTTCTTTGTAGAGATGAAAGACTGTGTATGGAATGGGATTTGATATGTATAAATTTGTACTAATACATACACATCTATTTGTATGTATATACACATCTAGACCTGCATGTGTATATTTATATGTGTATATATATGCATATATATGGAGAGAGAAAAATATATTGATTGGTTTTAAGCAACTGCTTTTCTCATTTTTCTTTTACTTAGAATTTTTTTTTTTAATTTAAGAAGAGCTGTACTAAATTTAGAGTCAGATTTAGGTTTGAATCCTGAGTCTTTCATTTACTTACCATTTTATTCTTACTGTTGTAAATTTTTTGTATCTATTTTCATTTCTTCTGTGTATGCTTGCTTTGTCTTCTAAGAATTTTGAAATAATACTATCTATATTAGCATGTTTCCTGGCATTTAGTAGGTGTTAGTCATTGATGTATTTTTTGTTACTATTATTATTATTATCACCACTGTAGTGTAAAAAAATACAAATATCTCTTTTTATCCTGTCAGAAGCCCTCGGAATTAGGGGTTATTATTCTTTTCATTTCACAGATGAGGAAACTGAGGCAAGTCGAAATTAAGTGACTTGCCCAGGATTACATAGCTAATGAGGAATCTAGATTTAAACTCAGTTCCTCCTGATTATATACAATATTTTATTTTCTGATCTTCAAATCTTATTTGAAAGGTGCAGAATTGGGGTTTTTTTTTCAGTCTTAATGAGAGGCCTAAGCTAGTGCTTTGATTACAGCACACATCATTTGAGACAGTTTTATTAATTACTTAAGAATTCTGTAAGTTAACATATCATTTCACCCATTTGATTAAGTGGCGAGCAAGTCTTACTATTTGTTGGTGTTGACATCCTAATAATTTAAATATTTAACTAACATTTGTTGTCTCATTTCATCTTGTATAAAATTAAAATGAAATTTAAAGGAATTAGGAGTGGACCCCGAGCCTTTTTTTTATTTTTGAACTTGGACTCACTGAAGAAATCACACCTGGCTAAGACCCAAAAGACTGAACCAACATGGCAAGACCTGGCTACACTTTATTATTCAATTCAACAGTAAAATGCTGCCTCAACTGCTTAATATCAGGGTCAGTTAATGATTTCTGGTCCTAGGGAAAGGCAAAAGTCAAAATAAAATAAAACAAAATGAGACATATCCAGTCAAGTCTCCAGAGGATGCCAATAGTTTTGCTCCAACCCTAGATTTAGATGATGTTGGGAGGTGGAACAAGGAAATTTGTGGGTGGAGAAGTTTTGGAAATAATTGTTCTTGTTTATCTACCACATCTTGAGGCTACTGACCTTCAGTGTACAGGGCAAGGCGCATATGTTTGCCCTCATTATTGAGGGAGGAGCTGGCTTTTCTTTGGTCTCTGTGGAATGGGTGGGAACATGACTGTTTCTGGTTTATGTGTTAATCACACATAAGTGAAGATGGAAACTGAAGCCTATCATTTAAAATTTTAAATAACTAGAATACTGATCAGACCAGAGTCCTCCTGTGAAGATTTGACTTGGTACAGAGGTAAACTTGTCTTCTTGATGACAAAGTTGTAATAGGTTTTAGCTACATGTTTACTTGAGAACCAGTTTTGTTAAGTTCAAAGAGGAACATTTATTTAGCCCTAAATAAAACTGAAGCTATAGTTTTCATCTTCCTTCAACGTAATTATAGTGACATTGCCAATATTTAGCTCTTAAAGTAGGAAGTACCGTGTTGGGCATTTCTTCCATATATGCAGAACGCAACTCCTTTACAGATTAATAGATAGTTTAAGATTGCTATGGTTGAATAATTCCCCCTTGGGACCAGTTTTGTGGTGAGAGTCTATGGACATAGCTAGATAAGCCAAAATTTGAAGCCCACCCTTCTCTCTCATAGTTCCAGGAGTGTGTAATGGTCAACTCTAACTTGTTGGTGAGAGTGTATTGTTAACTCTTCAGCAGAAGCATCTACTTTTCAGAAATCAGCTATCACTAAAAATTAGGGCCTGATTTATTCTTGTGTTGATTTGTAAAAATACTGATAGTGGAAATTAAACTTAAAAGTGTGTATGCAGTTTCTTCCCCAGAGCCTGATGGCGAAACATTTATTAGCATAGACCTTTATGATTCTATATACATTGCTGGAGCTCAGCAGCAGTGCAGTAGAATGCTCAGGGTATAAAGTCATCATCAGACCTGAGATCAGGTTGGTAGCTATATGTAGCTGCTGCTAATAATAATAATAATAATATCTTTATTTTTTATTTTTCAGGAAGATTAATAACATCATGTGTGATGTCTTGACTTGCTCCTGAGTTGGGTTTAAGTGAGGAAAAGTCACACAAAGTCATTATCCTCACTCTGTCTCCCAACATCATTGATGTTCATTGGCAAGACAAAAGGGAGAACAACTGGTAATGGCTTGGGATGCAGTGAATAAACTTGGCATCAAGCTGACAAGCCTCAATGCCTACTTCAGCCACCTTTATGGTCTTTGGAACAAATTGTTCTCTTCTGCCATCGACCTATTCCATTCTGAGAAGTCTTCATATATTAGGGGAAGACATCACAATAACAACAACAACAACAATAATTGGAATTTACATGATACTTTACATTTTGAAAATTGCTTTACATCCATGATCTCATTTGAGCCTGATCACACTCCTATAAAACTCCTATGAAACTAGAATTATCTTCACATCATTCTGGGTTATTAGGGGAGGAATAAGCAAAATGTCTTCCATTTTTGTTTATTATTAGAGAAGGAATACTTTATTGTAAGTATCATACATCCTATTTTGGAAATCCCTTTTTTGAATTTGAAAGACCATAAAGGAATATTGTCTCTTTACATATATAGAAACCAAGTGGAATTTTGAGAAAAGGAAGTCAGTTTATGAGCTGAAGTTGAGAAATTTCTAACTATGAAAAACTTATTCCTATAGAATCAGAGAAAAGGCATTTGTTTTTTTCTGACCTGCTAGCATCTATGAGGAACCTTTAGAGAAGACCAATAGGAAGGAGCTACTTTTAAACATTTTTATTGTCAGAATTATTATGGTATATTAATAAGAAATTAAAAGAGTTCTATGAAGTTTTTGAGAAGGTAGCAAGTATTGCACATTTTGGCAAGATTTACATACATTTACTTAAAAGAGTACAGAGAGAACAAATTATGGTAGTTTCCTTCCAAAGAGGATGAATTTAACATGAGAAGTTTGAAGCAAATTGGTTTCTTAAGAGACTTTAATCATTACCTAGATTGAATTAAACTATGAGATTGCAATTTCATAAGTGAAAGTCATCTCCTGTTACTACTGAGGAGTATGTTAGTAAATATTTAGCAACAAGATCTCTAGAAAAAATATACATACATATTCACATGTATTATGTGCACATGTATGTGTATGTTTGCTTGTTTTTATATGATTCAGAAACTAAGAATTGTTCTTATAAAAAGAGATGGTGGGCCAGTTTGGTCTTCAATAGTTTGCCGATCTCAAGTCTCAGTAATCAACAAAAAATACATTAATTTAATACATTTGTCTATTTCTTTTATGTAAACACACTGAAAATTTTACAATTGTGGTATTTTTTTGAGCAGATACAACTTGCCTCTTACATAACCCAGGTTTGAGATGACTCAAACTGTGATATAAATTATAGCCAAAATTTTGTGAATAGTTACGTAACAAATAGTCTCTGAACTCTCTAATCCAAAGTTAAGTTGTGACATCTCCCCCGATTACTCTAGGATGGCCCTCAAAAAATTGAGATATCCCCTTTTCTGCTGTTATCAGCTTTAATTTAAAATCTGGGTGTGTTCTTACTGTTAGCCAGTGACTATAACATCAGTGCCCTTTAATGAACATCAATTAATTTTTATAAAGGAATGTATACTTCAAAATTATAGTGTTAACAAAAGTACAAACATTATCTACCAATGCCTTAAAGATATATTCCATACTATACCTCTATAGTCCCTAAGAAGAGTGGAATCAGACAATGCTTTTTCTAAATAACATTTTTTCCATCAAAGCTGAATCCAAATAGACTAGTTTCCAAAGGCCACTTCTTATTTCTTCAGACTTCTGTATTGCACTTTCCCTCAACCCTATTCTCAGACTCCCATACTCCTCTGACTTCTAAATTTTATAGTGATTCTTTTTGAAAATCATGAGATGATTGTCACCAACTTTATTTACCTAAAATGTGCAACTAAAAAGTGAAGCAAAGTCCTTAGGCCCATAATCACGGAGCCACATATTGACCTCAGACACAAAAAGAATTCCAAATCTCTTCTCTTATAGCATCCTCTCACCAGATGTCATCTAGCAAGAAAAAGTCAGCCAAAAGGAAGTCAAAGACTAATAAAAGATCAATCCCAATGCAGGTCTTTAAAGCCAACACCAGATGGAATTCTGTAGTTGTAGTCAATCAACAAGTGGAAGGCAGGATAGAACTAGTTACAGAATGTCTTCCATTGCTATGAAGTCTCTTGCATTATCGGCATCTTGTTCATGTTCATATGGACTGGGTGCTTTGATCTGTAACAGTTACATATTCTATTTTTGTTGTTGTTGCCTTAATTAGTTAGTAAATATTAACAATTAAAACAATTTAATCATAGAGAAAAAAGATGAATTATTCATAGAAGTGCATTAAATAATTAAATATTCTCCTGTTTATCCTTCTATTACCCTCTTCCTTCTTCTTATCCCCCTCTCCTTCTATATCCATGCAAGGGAACATATATTGATATATTCGACAGACTGGGTATATTATTCTCTCTCTGAGCTAATTCTGAAGAGAGCAAGATTCAAACATTGCCTGCCCACCCCTACTTCCCCCTCCATTGTAAAAGCTCTTTTATGCTTCTTTTATATGAAATGCTACTTCATTCTACCTCTCCCTTTCCCCTTTTCCCAGTGTATCCCTCCTTCTTACAAATTAAATTTTTTTGCATATCATAACCTCATTGTCAGCTTACACCTATGTCTTCTATATGTATTTCTCCTAATCACCCTAATAATGATAAAGTCCTTAGGAGTTACTGATACTAGTTTCCTTATAGGAAAGCAAATAGTTTAACTTTATTCAACCCCTTAAAATTCTTTTCTTGTTTATCTCTTTAGGCTTCTCTTGAGTTCCATATTTGAAAGCCAAATTGCCTATGGTCTTTTCATCAGGAATGCTTGAAAGTTCTCTATTTCATTAAATATCTATTTTCCCACCTGAAAGATTATATGAATTTTTGCTGGGTAGGTGCATCTTGATTTAATCTTTGATCTTTACCCTTTCTTCTATGTTTGCATTATACCTGCATAAAGAGAAACATTGACAAGCAACCAGAAAGAAATATTTTAAAGATCATGGAGCCAAAATCAAGAAAACAGAAGTTAGCAGCTTCTTGATTCTGGCTCCATGATGTTTAAAATGTTTCTTTCTGGTTGCTTGTCAACGTTTCTCTTTATGCTAGTGTTCTGGAATTTGGTTATAATATTGCTGAGCATTTTCATTTGGAAATCTTTCTAGGAGGTAATCACTGAATTCTTTCAATTTCTATTTTCCCTATGAATCTAAATATCAGGGCAGTTTTTAAAAAATATTTTCTTAAAACATGATGTCTAGGCTCTTTCTCTGAGCATGGCTTTCAGGTAATCTAATCATTCTTACATTATCTCTCCTTGGTCAGTTTTCCATTAGTTGTTTTTCCAATGAAGCATTTCATATTTTCTTGAATGTTTACATTCTTTCAATTTTGTTTTATCTTTTTTTCTTGATGTCTCAAGGAGTCATTAGCTTCCATTTGGTCAATTCTAATTTTAATGGAGTTCTTTTCTTCAGTGAACTTTTGTACTTGCTTTTCCATTTGGTCAGTTCTTTTTAAGATGTTACTTCCTGCAGTGACTCTTTGTACATCTTTTTCCATTTGACCATTTTTGCTTTGTAAAGAGTTCTTCTCTTAAATGGATTTTGTACCTTTTTACTCTTAGTCTTCTTCTGTATCTAAAGTGTTATTTTCTTCTTTATTTTTTGTACCTCCATTACCAAATTATTTACTTTTTTCCATGATTTTCTTATACCACTCATTTCATTTCACAATTTTTCTTTTACTTCTCTCATTCAGTTTTTTTAAAACCTTTTATAAAGCTCTTTCAGGAATTATATTTTGGGCCTGATACCAATTTATACTTTTCTTTGAGGTTTTGCATGTGGCTATTTTCACATCTGTGCCTCTTGAGTTTGCATTTGGCTCTTCCATGCCACTATAGCAATTTTATATGGTCAGATTCTTTTTTTGTTGTTGTTGTTTGCTTCTTCCTCTGGTCTATTTCTTGACTTAAAAATATAATCCTTGCCTTCCATCTTAGAATCAATACTGTGTATTGTTTCCAAGGCAGAAGAGCAGTAAGAACTGGGTAATGAGAGTTAAGTGACTTACTTAGGATCACACAGTAGAAAGTGTCTGAGATCATATTTGACCATAGGACATCCCCCTCAGATGTCCTATTTCCTTTGACCTTTACCTCTCCAATTCAAACTCCTTCCCCAAGATTCCCCCTTATATTATCCCTTTCCCCAACTTGTTCTAAATTGGCCCACTTTCCCAAACATCCCTCCCTTCTAATTTCTCCATACCTTTCATTTCTTATTCCCAAAATCTCTTCTTTTTGCCCCCCACATGCCTTCCTACTTCTTGATATAAGTTTGATTATAAAAAATCCTTCCCCTATCTTGTCCTAACAGTTCTTCCCTATGCCCTTCCATTACCCCACATCTAGTGATATGTACTTCCTTCCTAGGCTCTTCCTTATTCCATCCCTTTTGCCTTGTGTTTCTCCATACATTAGGAACATTTTTATTAATATTTTAGTAAAAAAATTACTAATTTTCTAATTCTGTATGTTCTCTTTTTATCCTAAGTCTAGTCAGAGTAGGCTTCTAGTATTACCAGCCCTCCACCCATTCCTCTTTTTCTCCATTGCAGTTCCTCCACTAATTCCTCCTCCATATGAAATATCCATTCCACCCTACTTCCTCCTGGTCTGTTCCACTACCCTTTCATTTCATTCCATTCCATTCACCTCAACCTCAAGTCTTCTATCCACATGCACTGCTTTGAAATAATCAGACAATGATGCAAATTCCAGAGGCTATAACTGAAAGTTTCCCATATAGGATTTGTGATACTGGAAATTTGGGAGTCCTTGAACTAATTTTGAGGTCCCTAATCTAAACTTCATATGGACATTTAGGACTCTTTCAAACTACATTTCCCATGATCCAACTGGCTTCCTGTCTTACATGGGGATTGTAAGACAGTTCCGTAATAACTTAAACAGAGGGATAAATGAGTGCCTGGGTTAGTACTTCCTCTTTTCTGCATTGGGGCATGACTTTCAAGCTGACTCTTAACAGGCACATCGCTTTATTTTTCTAATGGATACCAATAAATCCAGTAAAACCATAATATTTTTAAATTTGTCCTTTTATATCCATTTTATTTCTTACATTGATGGCAACCACTTGAAGTTTGGAGACATAACTCTCAATTTTTCAGATAGCATAACAAGCCACACTTCTGCCAAGATATTTTACCTTGCCCCCACAGGCAGAACTCTAAGAGCATTCCAAATCCTTTCAGGAGCTGTGGACCTGCTTTTGCCATTTTTGTGCTTTTCTTTTTGGCCACTTTGCTCGGTTCTTTTGAGTGACTTTTTGAAAGGGGAAAGTCATTTTTCCAGAAGCCTATTCCTGCCTTCCCTTTCTTACATTTCTGCTCCCCATGGCCTTGGATCCAGCCAATTCAGGCACCCTACAGCCCTGCCTCCCCCTTCCTGGGTGGGGGGGAGGCTGTTTCTGACCTCGCCCGAGTGCTGATCCCCGATCCTAGCTGTTCCCTGTTCCTGCCTTACATTCCCCATCTCCTCTGATGACAGACCCCCACCTGAACTCCTGCTAATGCTGTCATTGACGCCTACCCCAGCTGCTCCACCTGAACTGCAGCTGCCACTTGAAACTTGGAAAGTGTAATCTCACTTCTTTTTCATTGGATGCAGTCCTTAGCTGCTCTGAATGTGTTTCCTGCTAGGCATTAAGGACTTTTCACCTGAAGAGAGCTTCTCTAGCCCCCTTCCTCCTCACACAAGCCCCCTCCATGTGTTTTTTTCAAACCTGATCTAGCTGCTTGTCTACTACCCCTCCACCCCCACGAACCTGCTCCACGTGAGTTTCCCAGCCAGTAGCTCTTCCAGACCTTACCCCAGGCTTTTCTAGTCCATATCCCAGTTGGCTTCCATGTTCTGCCTTTGGGGGAAGGGACTGAGTTAGCACGTGGGCCGTAGCAGACCCTAGATTTTTTTTTTCTTCCTACAATCCCTTGTGATTATTTTGCCTGAGACTCAGGGGAGAGATCCACCCCTCTACACATGCTGGCCATTTGGGCCAAGGGAACTTAAATGGAACTTTTAAAAGTCTGGAGGTAAAATTAGTAAGCCTCCTTAATTATTCAATTCTCTGGTGATACAACCTTTTAAAATATTCAACCGATCAAAAGCCCCCTTTCCCCCCTTAAAGATACAAAGAACTTGACCTTTTGGTTATTTATGATTAGTTATTTTTTACTTTTGTATGTTTCTTATAGATCAAATTTTCTACTGAGTTTTGAGTTTTATCCCAGGAATAGGTGAAACTCCTTTAGTTCTCTAAAGATTCATTTTTTTTACCTTTCATAATTAAGTTTACCTTTGCTGGTATGTTATAATTGATTGTGTATAATTGTCATAAAATTCTAGTTTTATAAAAATTTTTCATGTTTGAGTGTAATTTTAGCATAAGAAACTTGCTACCTCCCTGAATCCAGAAAATGAACTATTTGGAGGAGGTACCATGGAGATACCTGCAGAAACCTCACACTGCACCAAAAGATCCACTGTGAACTTTTGGATGTGGCGAGTTGAACTGTGGAGGGTTGAATGCATTTATTTTGAATGTACACTCTTATGCCAAAGGGGATTTCCCCTGATTGCTTTTTTGTCAATGTAGCAATCATTGGTTTTGTTCTTTTTCTCTTTTATTTCCCTCTTATACCCAAATTATTGTAATTTCCCCTTAAAGAGTTCAATATTGTATGTACCTCTAGTTAAAGACCTTTAGAGATATAAGTTGGTTATGTGTTCTGATTCCATGGGGAAACTAGGCATGCAAATCTGGGAGATTTTCCATTGGAATCACAGTGGGGATTGTGTAATTAGAATTTTGTAACCCTAGGACTCCATTTCCTAGAATCCCACTTTTGTCCTCACATTACGTCCTTACATTTTGGAGATACAATTTCTGTAACCCCGCTTCTCTCTCTCTTCTCCTGCTAACGTGGTTGGGAAAATTTTTCTTTATTCTAGTTTTTACTTTTGTTCTTTTTGTTTCCTCTACTTCAAGTGATTGTTAGTAAATCTTATAAAACATTACACTTGGAGTTATTGGATATTAATTTTAATCTTATAGTTGTAAATCCAGTTCTTCTTTTCTATGAAATGCTGTGTTCCATGTCCTGAAGTCTTCTGATGTTAGAACTGTAAAGTGTTGTGTTATTCTGACTATAGTTCCACAATATTTAAATTAGTGTTGTTTTTTTTCTTGATGCTTGTAGTATTTCTCCTTAACCCAAGAACTATGGAACTTAGCAATGATTCTTCTGTGCATGTTCTTCTTTGAGTTTATTTGAGGTGGTGGTGGTGGTGGGTGGATTATTTCATTTTACTCTCTGATTCTAGAATTTCTTCACAGTTTTCTTTGATGATTTCTTTGAATAACATGTACATTCTTTTTTTTAATTTTTTTTAATTGTCCAAAACATTTTCAGTTTTATTTCAGGTTTTTTTAAACATTATTAATATTCATTTTTAACATGGTTACATGATTCATGCTCCTACTTTCCCTTTCACCCCCTGCACCCCCACCCACCCATGGCCGACACACATTTCCACTGGTTTTAACATGTGTCATTGATCAAGACCTATTACCAAATTGTTGTTAGTTGCATTGGTGTGGTAGTTTTGAGTCTACATGCCCAATCATGTCCACCTCAACCCATGCGTTCAAGCAATTGTTTTTCTTATATGTTTTTCTTATATTGTTTTTCTCTCCTGCAGTTCTTTCTCTGAATGTGGGTAGCATTCTTTACCATAAATCCCTCAGAATTGTCCCAGGTCATTGCATTGCTCACACCTAGCAGATTGGCTAAAATGAAAGAAGGGGAGAGTAATGAATGTTGGAGGGGATGTGGCAAAACTGGGACATTAATGCATTGCTGGTGGAGTTGTGAACTGATCCAACCATTCTGGCTGGCAATTTGGAACTATGCTCAAAGGGCTATAAAAATGCCTGCCCTTTGATCCAGCCATACCATTGTGGGGTTTGTACCCCAAAGAGATCATAAATAAATAGACTTGTATGAAAATATTTATAGCTGTGCTTTTTGTGGTGGCAAAAAACTGGAAAAGGAGGGTCTGTCCTTCAATTGGGGAATGGCTGAACAAATTGTGTTATATGCTGGTGATGAAATACTATTGTGCTCAAAGGAATAATAAACTGGAGGAAATCCATGTGAACTGGAAAGACCTCCAGGAACTGATGCAGAGTGAAAGGAGCAGAGCCAGAAGAACATTGTACACAGAGACTGATATACTATGGTAAAATCGAATGTAACAGACTTCTGTACTAGCAGCAATGCATTCTTTTTTTTTTATATATTAACTCTACAGGAGTCCAATTATTCTTACATTGTCTCTTCTTGATCTGTCTTGCATGTGACTTGTTTTTATGAGAAGATGTTTCATATTCTTTTTTATTATTTCATTCTTTTGATTTTGCTTTATTATTTCTTGTTGTCATAGGAAATCATTAGCTTCCCTTTGTCTAATTCTAGTTCTTAATACATTATTTTCTTCCATGAGTTTTTGGATCTCTTTTTGCATTTGGATGATCTTTCCTTCATAATTTGCTTGATTTTCTGGTACTGTATAAAAAAAAAGATAAAAGGGGGTTTGGGGTTGGATATAATATTTAAATGGGTGGTCATCAAGAATTGAATAAATATATCAATTCTAAAATGATTTTTAGTAATTTATTTATAAAATATAAGAGAGTGGAAGCAAAGAGATGAGAAGAGGATAGAGTAAGAGATCTAGCTTAATGAACTAGATTTGTATTCAAGTCTGGGCTTTACTCTGGCAGGGCTCCAGAGGCCCAACTGGAGAGCCTAAAAGTCAGTTAACAAGTGTTTTAGCCACAAGGGCTCTGCCCAGTCAAGGGATCCTCCAAGAGGCTAGTTCCTCCAGGGAGGCTAAGGTAGTCAACCTTTTTCACTCATCACATTTAATTCTGAGGGAGAGATTTAAGAAATGTCTCACCAAGGTGTCAGGGTCCCAGGTGCAGCAATCAGTGTGTCCAACTCAACCTCCAGCTTCAGGAAATGAAAAAGAACTGTGCCTTCCTTTTAGTTTATGTGTCCAATCACAACAGATGCTTTGCTTAGGACTGCCCAGGCGGCAGTCAGTCAATTCTGATTCATCACCTACTCTTGCACACATAGGTCACAGACTTCCCACTTGAGAATTAAGTAGGGTTGTTTTCACCTTTGGTGATTAGATCTAAGAACGGGCAAGGTAGATTTAATCTCATTATCACAATTGCCCTAATTTTTTCCCCTAATTTTTCTTCCACCTCTCTCATTTTTTTGAGGTCTTTTTAAAGGTATTCCAAAAGCCCTTTTTGGGTTTGTGGCAATTTATTGCATATTTTTGCTTTTTTCGAAATAGATATTTTAATTCACTGTCCTTTGATTGTGAACTGAGGTCTTTCGTGTCCCTGTGATAGTTATTAACAGGTGCCTTCTTTCTCCTTTGCTTGCTCATTCTTACTTAATTATTTATTTTTTGATTTTAGAGGCCAAGTCAATAGATTTAATTATTGGCTTTTTACAAGACTTTTTTTTATTTAAAAAAAAATATATATATATGTATATATATATATATATATATATATATACATATATATATATTGTGCTGGGGTATGTTACCTCATGTTACAGGATTATTTTGTGTTAATTTTTTACCTGAGTCCTATTAGGTATTCCTATTTTTGTAATCCAAAATCTGTTATAATCCCAACTCCCCAGTTTAAGACCCCATTTATGATAGACCTCAGGTGTCCCAACCAGAGTCCATGGACAGTTTACCACTGCTATTGCAAGCAGTCAGTCCATCCTCCCTTCTGATAGAGTAATCAGGGACTTCACTTTCCCAAGTGTGACCAGAGGTGGCAGGCCCTATTCCTTTATCAACCACACTCAGTAGTGGGCACTCCTTCCTCATTCCTCCTCTCCTAATTCCATAGCTCAGGACAGAATAGGTATCCATTTCACATTCCTTGGACCTCCAAAGTTCCTCATTCACTAGTAGTGATGCTTGAACTCCTGCCCTCAGGATCCGGTGCCTGCAGATTCTGTGATGTCCACTCCTTCAATTCCCAGCTGTGAGTCAGTGAGGGGGCTCTAAAGCCAAGACCTCAGCAGACACAGCCTCTCCAAAGGTCTTTTTTTTTGGGAGACTAGAGCCAAGATAATAGAGTAGAGCACAGAGGCTCAAGATCACCATGAGAATCCCTTCCAAACAATATTAAAATAATGCCACAAAATTAATACAGGAGAGAAAGAACCAACAATTGGAGAGAGAAACAACTTTCAAGAAAAGAAAGTCTTAAAAGGTAGGCAGAGAACATATGGGGCACTGAGGTGAGAGGAGAACCCGATCAGCAAGAGTATAGCAAGCAGTGAGGAGCAAGTCACACACCACCACCCCAGATCTGCTGTGCCAGGTCTTGAACCTGAGCCCAAGTCAACATTCAGACTCTGAGACTCTTCGTTGGAAAATAGAGATCCAAGCCAATTCATACCCCTTGAGGTTTCAAATCTATGGTGAAGTCCTGGAATCCCAGCCCAAGGCAGTCTGTGCTAAACTGGGCTGATCTCTGTGGGCCCACTGCAAAGCCAGGAGTCCCAGTCTGGGCCTGTTGTGAGGACATAGATCCTAGTTTGGAGTAGTTGATTGACTCAAGAGAGAGGTCCAGATCTTTTTGCCAGAGGCACAGGGTGGATCTATAGGCCAGGGCAATCAACTGTGTGCCTGATTGTATCAAGTACACGGTGAGGCCAAAAGCTTATGCCTAAACCTGTGACTAAAATTTGAGTAGCCCTTGACCTGATCAAGTTCAGAGCAAGATCAAAAGCTTACCCCTCCAAGCCTGAGGCAAGTCTTTAAGCTATCCCCATCTCAAGGATTAATTGAGTCAGTAGGAGGAGAAGGCCCTCAGATCTCCCCGCCCTCAGACCATCATAATGGTTTGGAAGAACTGAAATTGGCAGAAACCTGGAAAGTAAGCCAGTGATTCCCAAAGTGGGCATGCCACCGCCCCCTGGTGGGTGCTACAGTGATCCAGGGAAGTGGTGATGGCCACAGGTGCATTTATCTTTCCTATTAATTGTTATTAAAATTTAAAAAATTAATTTCCAGGGGCACTAAGTAGTATTTTTTCTGGAAAGGGGACGGTAGGCCAAAAAAGTTTGGGAACCACTGAAGTAAGCTAAGGGTAACATCAAGGAAGGTCTAAAATTTAAGAGGGTACCCTAAGCTCCCAGAAAACAGAGCTACCTATAAAAAGGTAGGAAAAATGTCATCTTTCCACAATGCGTCTCATCTGCTCCTATTTCTTTTCCCAATTTTTTCTCTATTACTCTTGTTGTTTTCTTTAACTTTCCTGAAATTTTTGTTTGGCTTGTGTATAACTATTATTTTTTCTTTGATGCTTTGGTTAACACTCTTTTCCTTTTATTACCTTCTGAGTTTGTTTCTTTGTCTTCCTTGCCATTGTAATAACTTTTCATGATTAAGTTCCTTTTTGTTGATGTTTGCTCTTTTTTTTCCCAGACTATTTCTTGTCTTTTAACTTTATGTTAAAGTTAGGCTTTACTTGCCATAGGCACTATCCCAAGCTTTATACTTTTTCATGCTGCTGATTTCAGAAATAGTTCTGTAAGTTTTTGGTGCTTCAAAGGTGATGTGAGTGGGAGAAAGGTGTGGTAACTACCCTTCTAGTCTATCCTCTGGTCTTTACCCAGAAAAGTTCCCTGTCCATTGTAGCCTCAAGTAGTGGTCCTTCTCTTGACTCTAAAACTGTTTCAAAGTCCCTTGCTCTCTGGTGCCAGTGCTGCAAGTGCCAGTACTCTCCTCTATCTTGGAACTGTGACCAGGGCTCCTGCACTGTTGTGACTGACTACAAACATTTAACACTGCCCTGCAACTGTGACCAAAACTGTGTATGGGCAACACAATTGCCAATCAGTGCCAGCAAAGAGTCCCCTCTAATCTATTTTGACCATTTGTCTGACTGTCATACTGTCTCTAGATTGAGAATTCCTGAACATTTTGTTGCTGCAGCTGTAGCCACTAGCATGTCCTCTGCCCCAGTCCCCAACCTAATGTCACAGACTTCTACTAATCTCCTGGGATATCTTAAGATGGAAAGCTGTCTCACTTTAACCTTTTATTGGTTCTGCTGCTCCAAAATTTTTGAGGCATTATTTTAAAGTTTTTGGAGGAGAATATTGTGAATTTTGACTGGTTTGGTGACTCTAATCTGCCATGTTGGCTACCCAGTTTTATTTTTAATATTATATATCTTACATTTTCTTTCTTTTCTTTTTTGCAATTCTTGTACATATTTGTTGTTGTCTTAGTTATTTTCTATTTGGCCCATGCCAAATTTTGGCATTCAGTTCTTGGGTGAAGTTTCACACTGTCTGTTTGAAGTCATCAAATTTTGTTGTCATTTTTCTTCCTAGATTTTCCATTCCATATTTCATATTTATATCAAAGATTACATTTAGTACCAATGGCTAGGTCATTTTTTCCCACTGAGGCACTATCTGGACTTGTTTTTTGGTCACTATTCTTCTTAGGATTTACCTACTGTCTGAATTTCAAATGAACTTGGAATTTCTTCATGGTAGTCATAGTTTTTCTGGTTTCTTCATTTAATAAAACTCATTATCTAGATTAGGAAGCTCATCATTAGGTTAATCTGCACAACTGAAAGATGTGGAAAGGTGCTAGTATTGAATTTAACTTACTGCTTTTTTCTTCTCATTGGACTTTGGACACACTTGTGGCTGTGAGTTCCACCTACAATGTCTTGAAACTTCTTTCGTGGCCTGGGCTACTATAGATAAAGCCTTAGAATTTTAGGGTGGATTGGACTTGATTCAGACCATGTCTAGGCTAAGACCATTCCAATTGACTGGATCTTCCTTAGGGATACCTTTATTCCACTTTCCATCTACCCTGGTCTGTATTTCTACAAGGACTTTGTAGGATCTGTGATCTCATTGGAGCAAAGAATTTCCTATATAGAAACAGTTTATATTAGTGTAGATCACCAATCTATAATTGATAGCTTAAATGATTGCCTGGATATTAAGATGGTAAATAACTTGCCCGTGATTGCACACATAATAGGTGCCAGAGGTAAGATTAGACCCTAGATTTAGCTGACTCCAAAGCTAACCCTTTACCCATTATTCTATGCTTCTTCTCTCTGTATAACATATCTTATCTTCTGTTCTAAGCATGTAATTATCTGGTTTCCTTTTTTTTAAGGAAAATTCTATACTTAGTTTCTTTTGTTCAGTGGTATATCAATAAACCATCTACTGTTTTGCTTAATCTGCACCCTGCCCCTTCTCTCTGTCTCTGTTTCTCACTCTAATTATACTTTCTACTACTTTTTCATTGTAGGTGTTCAGAAACATGACTATTTGTTTATTTCTCATTAGCTGCTTGGTGACAAGAAAAAATAGTCCATAGCAACTTAATGAGGCTATAATTCTCTTAATTCTATCAAGATGAGCTGCTGCAAATTTTTAAAACTACATCATGAGCTTGGACTTCCTCATATAATTTCTCCCCTCTCTGCCTCAGCAAGTTTTCTTTTTACTTCAAAGTTTTTCCTGTAACTTAACTATAGGCTTTTCTTTTACTTTCCCTGTCTCTCTCTCTCTGTCTCTTGGTATCTGCCTGTCTGTCTCTATCTGTCTCTCTATCTCTGTCTCTCTTTCCTATAGAGTTACCATAGTCCAGTCTCAGTTAGAGGAAACAGAATGTTCTTGAATTCCCTTGTAATTTACCAGATGGTATTAGGCTTCAGAAAACAAATGATGAATTTGGCCCATTGTTGCTGTTGTACTGACTGACAGAAACCACAAGCTAGGACAGCTGATGTTTGTGGTTAAAGAGGAATGTGTGTGTGTGTGTATGTGTGTGTGTGTGTGTGTGCGTGTGTGTGTGTGCGTGCGTGTGTGAAAGAGAGAAAGAGAGAGAGAGAGAGAGAATGAGAGAGAGAGAGAATGAGAGAGAGAGAGAGAGAGAAAGAGAGAGAGAGAGAAAGAGAGAAAGAGAGAAAGAGAGAGAGAAAGAGAGAAAAAAAGAGTGTATAGCCTGAGCCCAAAGTTTGGGACAGACTTTTGATTTTTTTGATCAAAGGACAATATTGTATGCTTGGGAACATTCTACCAAGATGGAAAGGCTCAAATAATAGGCTGGGGATGGGCCATATACCTGATCTTCAAGAACCAGTCAAGTTTATTTCAGAGAGGGACAGTAACAGATGGGCGTTGTGATCATGATTATTTTTTAAGTAACATTCTAAGACCATTTCCACTATACTAATTTTGTAGGCATTTAATAAATGTTGGTTAAACTTAATTTTTAAAAAAAGAAAGGGTCACAATATCCAAATGAATGAAACCTTGGGATCTTAGTTTTAAGATATTTAAGGCTGTCTATTTAAAAAACCCAAAGTAGCCTCCAGATTTTATTTATTGAAATCTTCTTCTACAAATACAAAGCAATTTGATTTTTTCTGCCAGCATTCTTCTCAGTGTAGGGTGAGCTGATTTTATATGACACTACAGTCAGACATCCTAACATTAAAACTTATTAGCTGTGTGACACAGAATAAATTTCTCTGCTCCTCATGACTTCTTCACATAGACCCTTTGAGGAAATTGCTTTGTTTACCTTAAAACACAATATACATATGAACTATAGGTAGTGTTGGTCAAAATATTCTAACAAAATATATCAATTGTTCTGCAACTTGTAGTCTTAAAGAGTTCTCCAAAGTAATAGTCTCCAAAATATTTTTGATCACTTACCCCAACAGGTAAAAAAAAATTGAGTATATACTCTCATAGAAGTGTAATGATACATCTAAAATTATACACATGTGCTGCTGTCCTAATTTTCTGTGTTATAAAACTTACACATAACATAAATTTTAAAAGGTTGAAGTAATATTTAACTTAATAAATCCTAGCACCAATGGGAAACTGTGAAAGTTTATTAAATCTAGACAGATATGTGCTCTAGTAAAATAACTTAGGGAGATGTGTGGAGAGGAAAAGAGACTCTAGACAAGAAGATTCATTAAGGAACTTCTGCAATGGTCCAAGCAAGGGATAATGATATTCTGAGCTAACGAGGTAGCTATGCTATTGGAGCGAAGGGGACAGATACAAAAGATGTGTTGAATAAAGAATGAACAAATTCAAAAACAAGGCTTGGCAACTGAGACAGAGAAGAAAAGCTGAGGATAGTTTTGAGGGGGTTAATTTGGATGACTAGAAGGGTGGTGATGCACTTAACATAAATAGAGAACTTAAGAGTTCTTAAGGGAACTCAACAGAAAGAAGGGTTTTGAGGGAAACAAAATGTGATAAGGACTGATCATAACCAGTTCCAGGTCTTGTCTCCAACACAAACATACTAATGCCTTTATCTATTATTCAGAACTTCCTCAATCAATTTCCTTACTTCTTTTGATCATGGTTATACAACTTCCCAGCCTCTCCCCTTCTCTATCAGTCATGGATCCATCCTGGTAATTATAATCTAACCATGCCCTTGCATGTAATAAATCCTCATTACCAGTATACCCACCACTATTTTCATATGTCTAGCCTACCACTTGGAGACCACTGGCCAAAAGCATTAAGAGGTTAAGTAATTTGCTTAAAGCAAAATAGCTGATATGTAGAATTATAATTAGTCAATAATAAGTCATAATAATAAATAACATTTATTAAGCATTTCCTATGTGCTAGGCACTGCACTAAATTTTAGGGATAAAACAAAAGACAAAAGATAAACCTTGTTCTCAATGAGCTTATAGTCTAACAAAGGAGCTAATGTGCTAGTAATGATATACAAACAAGATATATACAAGATATAATGGACATAACCTCAGAGAGAAGGCATTAGCACTGAAAGAAATTGAGAAATGCATTTTTTAGAAAGTGGAGCTTTAACTGAGACCTAAAGGAAACCAGAGCATCTAGGAGTTAGAGATGAGGAAGGTGAGAGTTCTAAATAGGGGTTTAGCCAGGGATTCCTTGATTTGGGAGATGGAGTTGTAAGTAGAAGCAGAGGTTATAGAAAACTTTTTCAAGGAATTTGGCTGAGAAAGGGAAGAGAGGTATAGGATGAAACCTGAAGGCATGTCAGGATCCAGTGAATATATTTAAAAGATAGGAGAGACTTGGGCATATTAGAAGGCAGCAGGAAAGGAATCAGTTGGTAGGGAAGAGACTAAAGATTTAAGAGAGATTATTAAGGTTGCAATCTGCTGCAAATGCTGAGTGAGTATGGGATCAAGTAAGGGTTAGTCTTGGCAAGGAAAAGAAAAACTTTTTTGACAGAGATGGGCAAAGGAAGAGAGATTTGAGAGATGATATCAAGGAATCTGGGCAGCTAGGTGGTGCAGTGGATAGACCACTTAGCTTAGAATCTGGAAGACATCTTACAGAAGACTCATCCAGCCTTAGACACTTGCTAGATTCTCTGAGTCTTTTTGCCTTAGTTTCCTCATCTGTAAAATGAACTGGAGAAGGAAATGACAAACCACAGAGTGTCTTTACCAAGAAAAGCCCAAATGGGCTCATGAAAAGTGACCTAATACCATGGTGGGGGAAGCTTGGGGGGTGAAGGGGAAAGTAAGAGCATGAATTATGTAACCATGTTAACTTTTCTAAAAAATAAATATTAATAAATGTTTTTTAAAAAAGTCACCTAATAGTTAATTTAGAAGTTATCTAGATTATCATTTTACACTTGAGGAAACTGAAGTTCAGAGATAATAATAACAATAACATTTATAATAGTAGCTAACATTTACATAGCACTTCATAGTATTCAAAGTACTCTTTTATAAATTATCTACATTGATACTTACAAAAACTTTCTGAGATAAGTTTATTTCTGTTCCCATCTTACAGATGAGGAATCTGAGTCAGGAAAAAATCAAGTGACTTGCTCAAAGTGACGCAGAGAGTGTGTGAAGTCAAATCTGAACTCAAGTCTTCTTGAATCCAGGTCCACTGATCCTTCCACTTGACTACTTAAAAAAATGAAATTATTACTGAGCCATTTAATCAAAAAAGGAGCTCCATGACCTGGACCCAGTATGTTTAATTATAAATAGAAAAATACTTTATTTGAGATTATGTTTAGAATATTAGTTAGTTACTTTATATTTCAATACCCTGGCTCTGCAGCTAATTGCTTATATTGCCACAAGAAGCCCTCTGAGGCTCTGGAAAGGAGAAATGAGAGAGGAAGTGATGGTGACATAGCAGCAGCAGAGAGTGGGGGTAAAGGTCAGAAGGAATTTTGGAAAGACTTGAAAGGACAGTGATGGCACTGCTACTTTCCTGCTTATTCCATTAATTTTGCCTCATGTTGGATCAGCTCTCACCAGATGAGGTTAAAGCCTCAACTAGACAATCACTGCTTCTGAGATCATTTTTACACTCCATCTTTCATTGTTCAACTGAGTAGAGACCTTGACTCCTTCTTCACCTAATGATAAGTCCTTTGTGAAATGTAAGTCAGGCATGCTGTTGAAATGATGTTAACATTCTTTTTCCTACTTACAGGAGCACTCAAAATGTCTCTAACCTCAAAATTCTGGGTGTAAGTTGAATTTATAGCTAGGACTCTATACTCATGGGTTCCATGCTAAGTATTGTAACATGTATAAACTTAAGTGGGGTGAACTGCCTCACAGAATTCCACAGTACCCCCCAGATCTCCAGGAGAGGGGGTACTGTGGAATTCTGTGAGGCAGTTCACCCCACTTAAGATTATACATATTATAGTATAAAACCACTGTCCCCAGCAGTTTGGTATGTATATCTAAATTCTGAGAGGAACCAAAGTCTTATGACTAGTGGTCTCTGAAAGAAAACATGAAATAAGTAGGGTTACAATAATTTGGCAGAGATGACAAAGGATAGAAGTAATCAGAGTTGGAGTGGCTGTAATTAGGCAGTTGGTAAGGTTGTAAATTAGTCCAACCAGTCTGGAAAGCAATCTAAATTATATTAATAAATAATGATGGTGCCTCCTCCTAAAATAATAGGCAACATAGGAAGAGGAGAAGGTTTGAGAAAAGAAGATAAGTTCAATTCTGGACATAAAATGTAAACTCCTTTTGAATAGACATTTTTCATAAAAGTATTCCTAGTGCCTAGCTAAGTACTGGAACATGGGTGCTTAATACATATTTGTTGTTTGAACTGGCTAGACATGCATATCCATACACCCTTAGACAAAAAGTGTTGCCAATCCGTAGTGAGAAATGGGATTGAGAGATAGAATGAACTGACTCTCTGGTAATGGTAGAAAGGAGAGAGATTGAAAATTATCTCTGCTTCTTGGACTATGTATGTGTCAGAAAAAGAATGCTAAGGTAATCTCAAATTAAGAGGGGCATAGTGAGTGATTAAAATGAGAGATATTATATTTCCTCTATGGTAGCCAGAAATAATGTTCCATTATTGTTGAATCATTTGAGGAAGGACATTGATGAACATTCATTGTTTTTAAAGAGAAAGGAAGAACTTAGTCTTTAAAGCATAGATATCATTAGACAACTGTTTTGAGAAAGAGAGCTCTAAAAGTAGCTGGCCTGCATGTTTCCAGGTTTACATTTTATAATAAATATAGCTTTAATATATTATAAGTGTAGCAACCAGTAAAAAATAAGTATAATCCATAGAAGCTTTGAATGTATTTTTCCCATCTCCCACTTACACAGCTGAGTATTGAGTCCCAGAGAAAGGCTTCTGCTTCAGGGTTTTATTTAGAAATACCTCTAAGTAGTTGGAGGAGATTAATAGATGTAATAGTGTTATTAGTACAGGCCCCCTAATAGTGTACTTCTCCCTAAGATTATCCATTGATAATCAATTTAATTCAGCACCCTTAAGTACCATTGAGAAAGGGACGTTTATTAAGGTGGTGCAATAAAAAGTTGACACAAAATATCCCCAAGTCTGTGAAATATTCTTCTACAAATACATAATAACAGAGTTTGAGACGAAATGGGCTCAAATTTAAAGGGTACATATGATAAAGGGATGATTTACAGCTCTTTACTATTGGAACTACTGTTCATGGAATGCTCAAGAAGTTTGCCTTCATCATAATGTAATTTCTCTTCTGATCTTCTAGTAGAATCATGAATCTGCTTCTAGTCTTAAACTCCCAATGCATATATTGCCATCAGCTCATCTAGGAGGCTGCTAGGAAGATAGGAAGTCCAGCATCTTTTGAACTCTTTGAAGCTCACAAGTTAATCAGAATCCTGGTCTTCTCAAGTCTGGGTCATTGTGCCTTCTACAACATAGTGTTTTTTCATTTTATAGGAAACTAAGTTTCATAGAGAAGAAACAACTCACCCAAGGCTCTAAAGGTACACACACACACACACACACACACACACACACACACACACACACACCACACACACACAATCAAATATCAGTTACATTTACCTCATGTACAGTTTCCTCATGTACCTCAGGTACAAAGTTGCATAATTCATAAATTGTAACCTTAATTTCTCTGCTTATCCCACAAGAAAATTTCAGGACTTTGTCAAGGTAAAGTATATTTATTGTATATTTTCTGGTCCAGGAGGAACCATAGAAGAGAGATGTTCCTTATCCATGAACTCCTTGGTCCATCTCCTCCATATTCTGCTTCATTCCCTTATCCTGGAGTTGCTATCCAGCAAGCTCTCCCTCTTGCTAGCAATGACTTTTCTATCTTAGGGGTTTGTGGAACTGAACAGCAGAAGGATATAACCACTACTTATTGTGGTCTTTTAAAAAATGACTTTACCAGTTAACTTTTATAAAACTGTTCTACCTTCTTAAGGTTCCTATCTTTTTTGTCATTGACAATATTTTTGAGTGTTTTTGTTATGAAATTTTGCATAGCAGAAGTGATTTTTAGGAAATAGTAGGTGACTTTTTTAGCATACCTGACTATATGATTAATTATGTTGATTGTTTTTCCCAATATTGAACTATCCTTGAATTCTTAATATAAATTCTTGGATAAATTGTTATTGTTATTGACTGCTTTTAGTTCAAAATGTTATAATAAAAATTAATAAATAATATGTTTTAATATTGTATTTGTTTCATAAAAAAGAGGTTGGTAGAATACTTTCCCCTTTAATTTTGAAAATTTCTAAAGTATAAGTACAAATTAATTTAGTGACAGATTATTGATACAGTAAGGTACTGAGCCTGAATTCAAGAAGAACCTAGTTCAAATCCAATCTTACATATTTTCTGACTGTATGAAACAGTACAAGTCTGTCCACCTCTGTTTGTCTTAGTTTACTCAACTATGAAATTGGGATGATACTAACACCTACTTCCTAGGGTTCTTGTGAGGATTGAATGAAATAATATTTGTGTAGTGCTTAAGTAAGAACTTAGCACCACTTAGTAGTCATTTAATAAATTCTTGTTTCCTTCCATTCTTCTTTCCATTCTTCCATCCTTCCTTTTTATTGTTGTTAGTCATTTTTTCAACCCTCTTGTTATTTAAGATTTTTCTATTTAGAGCTATATCTTGTGTTTTTGATGGCTAAATTGATGAATAGTTTTGTAGCATTCTAGTCTATAAAGGATGTGTATTATTTATTTTACTATTTACTTGCAATATTTTTTGCAAAGGTGCTGTTATTAATAAAAATTAATCTTAGAGACTTTATACTAAGTTTATAAGTATTTATTAGTAAGGAACAATAAAGATAAAAATAAAATTTCCAGCCTATCTAACTTAAAAAGTCCCCAGCTGAGTTTCTTCTTTTTTCCATCAGGTCCTAGATACTCGCTTCATTTCACAAGCTAGGGCCAGGGGACTCAGCCACCTAGCAAACAAATTAAGGCCAACCAAGCCAAGGAGAGGGCTTGAGTTCAGAAAGGGACCACAGCCCAAGAGACTGAGTTCCCAGATTTCTAGTCCAGAATGACCATACCACTTGTCAGAGATGGCTTACATAGATAAGAGCTGGAATGGCTGAGAGAGAGATCTCCTTTCATAGGCCCCCCAAATGGCAGAGAGAGTAAGACAGCAAGCTTGCTTCACCTGCTGGCTCTTCAAGGTCAGTCTAAACCCTCTCCTAAGATCCTCCTGAGGTTTCACCTCAGTCCTCACAGGTCACAAGCCCTGACTTATGTGACTTCTGCAGGTCAGGAATTTCACCTGCTAGGCTGGTAAATTAAGACACATATCTCTATGACTCCAAATAACATAAAACTTCTGGGATCTGATGGTCTCCTAGATGTTTAATTCACACAGTGCTAAGAAATTTGATAATTTTAGTAGTGCTTTTCAGTTGATCCCACTGTTCAGTTAATTCTAATTTTTTTCCTGGATATTTCTTTTGAATTTGTTTTTCTCTTATGTTTATCTATTAGATTTGCCCAACTCAGAGAAAAGAACATTGAAGTTTCCTACTATATTGTGTTGCTATATGACTAATTTTTCCATTAATACTAATTCCATTATGAATTTAGATGGCATACTATATATATGAAACTTGTAAATTTAATATCAGTATTGGCTTGTTATCTATGGTTCCTTTAAGCATCATGTAATTCTCTTATCCCTGAGTAGGGCAGTAAGCAGTAGGTGCTAGGAAGCAACCAGTGACCAGGACAAAGAATTAGAGATTTCAAACCCTTTGGTCCTTGTTTATCTGAGTCTGAGTACTTCGGTGTCATACTACTTTCAGTCTGTGAGTGACTATCCTTCTAATACTAGCTTATGAGACCCCATTGATGTGGATCCCTTTAATAATCAGCAAATAAACTCTCTTATTTCTTTAGAAAAGGCATTTACTCAGACAATATGGAAAGATTAGTAGCAGAAATAAGTGTCTCCTTCAACATCAGGGACATATCCACAATTATATCTGGAATATGGATTGGTGAGGTGAAGGTAGGTACAAACACATGTGAACAAGGTAACTCAAAACTATAGGACCTCAGTATACTTTCTGTTAATATGAAAAATGATAGATGCTTGTATAAATATATAAATTAGTATTTTAATTAAAGCCATGTTGATAGATAAAATCATTAGACCACGCGCTTGTAAGCATTCAAAACTGCCGCCTCCATTTTGTCTCCTGTTTCCTGGCCATGGCCTACTCGCAAAAAGAGACCACTCCCTCCTAACCCATGAGATTTAAGCTCTCCCCTGCGTCAAGACATCGGAGACGGAAATCAGTTGGACCATGTTGGATCACGGGAAATGTAGTTTTATACATTTCCCAAATTTCACTTTTTACATTTCTCTCTATACTAGAGTGCTCAAAATACTTGGGGCAGGGTGTAGCATTGGTGATGGATGAGGCATTTTGGATTTCATTTGAGCTTTTTTCTGCCATTCATAGTGTATCCATAATCCTAGTAGCTCGGCTGAATTTGTTTCTCCTTAGAGTATGGTTGTGTCTTTGTACTAGCCTGAGGGGATCAGTTGGTGCATGCTCTGATGCTGTTGAACTAGATCTGACAGTGATTCTTAGACAGTGTGGGGAGGGTAGGCTACATGGCCATTGGACAGGGGCTTCCAAATGGACGGGGCAGTTTTCTCTATCATTGGGCAGCTGCCAAATTGAGCTAGGACATTCACTTGGCTTTTAGACTTCTCTCAGGACTTGATGTCTCTTGTGGAAAGATTAATAATATTAATAATAATGACCAACATTTACATAATGCTTACAATGTGCCAGTCACTGTGCTAAGGACTTTTCACATATTATCTTGTCTGATAGTGATAACCCTGAGAAATTACAGCAAACTGAGGCAAACAAAGGTTAAGTGACCTACCTACATAGTTTCACAGAAGTACTAAGTGTCTGAATCACATCTGAACTCAGGTCTTACTGATAACTCCAAGCTTTCTGCTCATTCTTCAATCGGAAGCTTGCAGGTTTTCTATCCTTTAGCCCCTGATTTAATTGGGTGAAGTGTAGTTTTGTTTGTTTGTTTGTTTTCCAGTTAGTCACTTCATCTTGCCTTAGGGTGATCAGATTAATTTCATTTAGTGTTCCTCACACTTTCCTTTGGGAATCCAATGCCTATGAGTGACAGGTACAAAAGAATTAATGAGGTCTATGCCCTGGAGGCAAGCTCATAGTATCCCTAGCCTCATCACAGGTAATCAAACAATTCAACTTCATTCATTTCTAGGGCAGAGAATGTTTATTTTGCAATTGAACACTTAGCTTTATCATTAAATATCTTTTCATCTAAAGGCTTTCCCCTTTACAGGTAATATTTTAGCCCTTATTAAACCAAAGATTCACAAAAGCACTTTCACTTACATAAGGTCAAACTAACATATTTCAGAAACACATGAAACTCAACAGACTGACATCATATTCAAATATAGTATCCATAAAAATCTACTTCCAGAAACATAGAAGTGCAAGAGGATCCTCTTTATGTTCTAGATGCCATAGTGTCCCCTCAACTGCATCATTTCCTCCATGAATAAGACAGAGATGTGATAAAGTTTATGGCTGTTTTGGTGCTAAACTTGTAGTACCAAACCTTTGTTATATTCTCATACCTTGCTAACTTCCTAAGTCTTCTCCTATTAGTCTAGAACAGCGATGGTGAACCTAAGGCATGCATACCAAAAAGGGCATGCAGAGCCCTCTCTGTGGCATCCTAGAGTTGCCTGCCAGAGTCTGTTACTAGAAAGCCAGAGGGATTCAGGGCAGAGCTATTCCTCTCCCCCCTCCATGCCCCTGGGGGTAGTGGTTAGGAAGGGTAGGGGCCAGCACTCCATCTCTAAAAGGTTTACCATCACCAGTCAAGAAGCTATGCAAGAAAATCTTATTTTCTGACATTGTTATTTAGTCTTTCTGGGGAAGGGATCTCAAAGAGAAAAAAATACTTGCCCCTTGTGCCTTAGGCCCTCCAACATATGAGAGTTAGGGCCAAGGAGTGAAATGGTAGTTGGATGCTGCACTATAATGGTAGGGTCTCCAGATTCTGTTGCTATTTCAACTTTACTGAGAGTGAAGTACAACTCCTTTGACGGCAGCCTTAGTTTATCATTGGTATTTGGAAGTTTATTCTGCCCTGGATGACAAAGGAAAGCTGAATCAGTAAATACTTATTTGATGTTTATTTAACTTATTAATACTAGTCAGAATATGGGAAAGGAGTGAGAAAAGCCTCTCAGATGTGCTTATGGACAAGAATTCTGGGCGCAGGGAAGTACTTTGCTCTTTGTATATATCTCCTGGTTTACTTGAAAAATACTACAGATGTTAGTTAATTTTACAATTTAGTCAGGATAAGAGGTTGAGTGGATTGGGGGCCTTACCTAGAGATGTGAAGACCAGAGTTCAAATTCTGCCTCCAATATTAACTAGCTATGTGACCTTGGGGAGTCACTTTTCTTCTCTTTACCTCAGTTTTCTTATCTGCAAAATGGATATAATATGATCTGCCTTCCAGAGTTGTGATGAGCATCAAATTCAAAAGAGATAATATTTGGAAAGTTTGACACAGTAACTGGTACATAGTAAGTACTATATAAATGTTTAAAAAAAAACACATTTCTTTTAACCCTTACCTTACATCTTTAAATCAATAGTAAGAATTGGTTCCAAGGCAGAAAAGCAGTAAGAGACAGGCAATTGGGGTTAAATGACTTGTCCAAGGTCATATAGCTGGGAAGTGACTGAAGCCAAATTTGAATCCAGGACTTTCAGTCTCTAGGCTTGGCTTTTAATCCACCTAGCTACTCCCAGTGCTATATAAATGTTAACTATTACTGATAGAGTCAGAATTCTAAACCATGGAAACCTGTGATGTGATTTTATCCTCTTGGTGTTCTAGAGCAGTGATGGGCAAATTAGGCTGGCTGGCCAGATGTGGCCCCCTGAAATGTTCTATCCAGCTGTGTGATATTATTCCTAATCTGACAAATACAATGAATAGGATACAATACAATGAAACTTCGAAAGATTTGCCTTAGAAACAGACTGACAGATGAGTATTTTCTTTCCTTTGGCTCCCTCTTTAAAAAGTTTGCCCATCACTGTTCTAGAGAATACAGAAGTGGTTTAAGTCTGGCAAGGTAAAAAAGACAAAAAAGTCTGCTTTTTGCTTCTGAAACTGTCCTCAAGGTTATAAGTGATAAACACTCTCTAAGGATACTAGTATCTCAGTCAGACTCATGGTGCCATTCCAAAAACTGTGAAAGCATAGTTGTCCATTGAGGAATCCTTTTTGTTTAAAATAAATTGAAAAATTTTTGTTATTGATTAAAATTGATGTTATTAATTATACCTTTGGTTATAATAATTTTTCAAAAGAACTAGCATTTGTATATTACTTTAAGATTTACAAAGAACTTTACAAATATAATCCCATTTTATTCTCACAACTCTGGGAGGTAGGTACTATTTATTATCCCCATTTTACAGATGAGAAAACTGAGACAGAAAATGGTTAAGTGACTTGCCCAAATTCATACAACCAATAATCTCTGAGATTGAATTTGAATTCATCTTCTGGACTTCAGGTCCGGTGTTCTAGCCTTTGTGCCAACTCCATATATAAAAATCACTTTATGAAAATGCCATGGTTTTGGTTACTGAAACATTTCCGACAAATTTTTCCAATCTCACTGAGATAAAATGAATCTTCTTCAGTCCCTGGGTTTATATGTAGCTCAGTAGAGAGGTACAGAAACAAAGTTGCCATCTAGTGGAGCTAGGAACCTGTAATCTGTAAATCTATGAAGATTTTTAAAAATATATATTTTTCTTCATAATTTTATGACATATTAAATTAACCTTGATCAGGAATAAAGTCAACAAATCCTTACAGTATTTTATAAATATAATAATATAGTTATAGATTAGATTTTAAAAATCACTTATCCTCCATAATATTTCCAGCATTTTCTGAAGGAGGACATACTCCCTTACCTTAAGCATGTGCCAGATTACTCGTAAACCTAGACCATATGCCACTGCAATTTGCTGATGGGCCCAAGCTGTTTTGGTAGATAAAAAGTCTGAGGGGATTAAAATGACTCAATCCTCACTGTGTTTAGGGTAAAGGCAGAAGGGCAGCTGCATGTTCTAGTTGCAAGTCAAAGTAAACTTCAAAGCCAAAATATCACAAGGAAACACATTTGGCCCCAGACATGGAACTTAACAGTTTTGCTAAGTTTCTAAGTCATTAAAGTGTGAAAAACTAAAGGGTAAGAAGAGATACCAAGAAGAAGCTCACTTCAATTATACAGACAAAGGTAACATCCCCCCTTCCACACTGTTCTTTCATTGTATATGAATTAGTGAGAAGAGTACTGACTTTGGAATTAGAAAATTTAGGCTATCGCTCTACAAAGTTCTATCACAGGGTGTGATCTTGGACAACTCGCCATTCCCCTATCAGCCATCAGTTTCCTCATCTACAATATTAATAACTAAGGTAAATGCTCTAGTTATGTAATTATACAGCTTTGAGGAACCACTTCTCCTTTCTGCTGTTTTGCCTGCCTTTTCATGACCCTTCTTTCTCCTTGTTCTCTTCCAGTATCTCTGATCCCTATTTCTCCTCCTTCTTTTTGAGATCTTCATTCCTCATTCCACTGTCATGAGGAAATGGCAATGCTCCATCCTAAACTTGTTTCTTCTTCTTTCAGCTTCTAAATTCCCTCTTTTGGTCATATAATCTAGGTAGACAAAAGTGCTTTTTAAAGGACACGAGAAATGTTAATTATTATCAATAGTAATAAATCCTATACTTATCACCTGAAGTAAAAAAAAACAGAAACCTATTTAAACTTTGATTAATTAAATGTGGGAAAAGCATAGTTTTCTGAAAATCAGTTAATCTATAAACATTTATTAGGTGCCTATTGTGTGCTAGACCCTGTGCTAAGCAGTAGGGATACAAAGACAGTTCCTTATTTCAGGGGAGCTTATAGTCAAATAGGGAGACAAAAGAGTGAAGGCATTAGATAATGGGAATGATTCAAGGAAGAGACTTGGATGATTCAGTGTCGGTATAGGTAACTCAAGAGGACAGCATAGAGTTGAACTGGTTCTCCAATGTGTCAGGATGGACAAGGGAGGAGAATGTATGCAGTGCAAGAGTGATGGCCTGGTAAGGAAATTGGAGGTAGATAAAGCATGAAGTTCAGGGTTGTAAAGCAAAGAGAGGTACCCCAATACAAATTCATCTCTGTTTATTACCTGTGAAGCATTTATAGAACGCAAGAATGAGAATATCACCATGGCTGAGCTTTTGTGTTCAGAGCTCTTGCTTTGTTCTAAAAAGTGTAAGCGAGAAGAAAAACAACTATTTGATCACATGGGTTGATGGGGATATGATTGGGGATATAGACTCTAAACAATCACTCTAGTGCAACTATCAATAATATGGAAATAGGTCTTAATCAAATGACACACATAAAACCCAGTGGAACTGCACATCGAGTATGGGAGCGGTGTGGGAGGAGGGGAGGGAAAGAACACGAATCATGTAACCATGGAAAAATATTCTAAATTAATTAATTAATTACAATTTTAAAAAATTAAAAACTATATAAGAATTGAATATAACCTGTTGATACCTTTGGTAATTATATCCCAAAAGTATCCCTAAGTTGCTATTGTGCAATGAAGTCTAGCTGGCTTTCACCTCTGGGCCTTGTGCAGTAAAAAGTACTGTGGAGACTAATATATGTAAATTAAAGTTAATTTATTAATAGTAGAAGATTGATAAAAGATATAAGGATATATAAAAGAATTTTCTATCTCTAAGGGAATCTACTTAAAACCCCAAACTCAACTGATTTTGCATGAAATCACCTCAGTTCTGTTTTCCCAGGCTATGCTAAATCTTCCTATTTCTAACTGACCCCAATTATTCTACCTATAATAATCTAAGCTAATATCCTTATAAGTAATTGCTTATAGTCCTTAAACTCTGTCTGCAAATATAAAAAGGGACAGCAAGAGCAATCTGACTGAGGCTGTCAAAGCTCAGCCTGGCTCTGAGTTTCACACAGAGCCTACAAAAGACAAGATCTTCTGTTCTCCTCAAATATGGATAATTCTTTAACTGCACCTAGACAGTTACTGAACTCAAATCCTGGTAATCCCAATTTGATAAAGGGAAACACCAAGAAGCTAAAAAAAAAAGCCAGAGAGCAAAGAGCAGCCGGTCACTCTCTCAACAGCCAGCAGTAACTAACTGCCCCAGAATGTCAGTTAATTTCCACGAACACTAAACATTCCACAGAACTCTGAGTACCAACCTCTCTCCAGATTCTAACTTGCTTTGGAGACAAGTGTTTCTATATCTTATCTGTAAAACTAATGTATCAATACCCATATCTTAATATTATTCCAATAAAATGAAATTTTTAACAACTTATTTTTGATTGACACATTTTGTTTTTAAATCACATGAATTTCTCAATGTATTTTTCTCCCTCTCCCCAGAGAGCATTCGCTAGCAACAAATATTTAATAAGAAAAAAAGAATCAAGAATACAACATGGACCACAGACTTCCTGGTTAAGATGGTGGCAGAGTAAAAAGCAGCTGCTTAACCTCTCCTAACCAAAACATATAGGACTCCTCAAGAAGACATTAAAACAAATCCAGAGGAACGAAGGGACCCCACAACAGGGCATGGCACTGGAGGTACGTGGACTCAGGGCATTTCCATGCTATAAAGGGGTGAAACTGCTCTCACTAAAATGCAAGCTGAGCAACCCCTTCCCCCACACCACACCACCTACATTGCCAAAGCCAGTGCACAAGAGTTAGAGCAAGTCTGGGGCACACATTAAGTCCTTGGCAGCTACCTGGGGTCACCAGGGTTTGCTCCAAAGAGCAGTAAGACTTAAGACCCAAAGAGGCTAAAGAACATGTGGACTTTGAACACAGACTCTGAGTGCAGGCACAAGTGCAGGTGAGGACGCAAGCGCAGACATAGATCCTGAGTGCAAGCGAGGACTTTGAGTGGGGACCCAGTGTAGAGGGGTGTACAACTGTGGAAGCAGAGCCCTGAGACTGTTAAAGGAACCTCAGGCAGAGGAACAAGCAAGAGGACCACCAGGAGGCTTGACCCTGAGAACAACTAGACCTGAGACCTCAGGAGCCTAAAGAGTGCAGACACACCCTGAGTGTGAGGATAAACCTGAGAGGGCGCAGGGCTAACAATGGCAAGCCAGAGACAAGAACCCCAAAAGAGAAAGATCATCAAGAAGAAATCTGTAACATTGACAACATTTACACAGATAAAATCCAGACAACAGAGCAAACAGCAGAGGAGAACAAACAAGTAATCCTATCCACACCTTCCCCCCCAAAAAATGAAAACTGGTGACAAGCTATTGAAGAATTCAAATCTGAGATGATGAGAAAGATGGAAGAGATTTGGTGAGAGAAGTGGGAAATAGCGCAAAAGGAAATTAACAGGTTAGAAGACAGAAACTCCCAATTGGAGAAAGATGCCCCAAAATCTAACAAAATGGTAAGCAAAATGGAAACCAAAATCTGGCAAGAAAATAACAGTTTAAAAGGCAGAATTTCACAATTGGAAAGTGAGGCAAGTAAATTGAAGATGAGAAATGACCAGATTGAAAAGGAAAACCAAAAGATTATAACTGAAATCAACCAGTCCTTAAAGGCTAGAATTGAGCAATTAGAAGCTAATGATCTCTCAAGACAGCAAGAACAAATAAAAAAAAGTCAAAAGAATGATAAAATAGAAGGAAACATGAAGTATCTCAATGAGAAAGTGATAGACCAAAAGAGGTCTAAAAGAGACAATCTGTGAATCATTGGTCTTCGTAAAAAAGCAGAAATTAAAAGAAATTTGGACTCCATACTAAAGGAAATTATTCAGCAAAATTGCCCTGAAGTTCTACAACAAGAGGGCAATATAGACATTGAAAGGATCCATAGATCACCCTCTACACTAGACCCAGAAAAGATAATACCCAGGAACATAATAGCCAAATTCAAGAGCTTCAAGTAAAACAAAAATCTTACAAGAAGCCAGAAAGAGACAATTCAGATATCAAGAAGCACCAATCAGGATCACACAGGACCTGGCAGCCTCCACACTACAAGACCGCAAGGCTTGGAATATGACATTCAGAAAGGCAAGAGAATTGGGTCTACAACCAAGGATCACCTACCCATCAAAACTAACTTTATACTTCCAGGGGAAAGTTTGGGCATTCAACAAGATAGAAGATGTCCAATTATTTGCACAGAAAAGACCAGGACTAAATGGAAAGTTTGATATCCAACCACAAAAATCAAGAGAAACATGAAAAGGTAAATAAAAAAGAAAGGGGAAAGAAAGAAAACTCATATTTTTTAAATTTACCTCTTTAAGGGCTTCAATATGATCTAATTATTTGTATTCCTATGTGGAGAAATTTTATGTATAATTCGCTGTAAGGAACTCTATTCACCATTATAGTATTCACTATTATAGTAATAAGAAGAATTATTCATAGGGAGAGTTTGGAATACTAAATGGTCTAAGATGATATGGGGTGGGAAAGAGGGAGGTGAATAGTAGAGGACGCCAAGAGAAACTTGAATGAATAAGAAAAATAAGATATTCTATTACACACAAAGAGGACATGGGAAGGGGAAGGGATGAATACTATTATAAGAAGGAGTGGAAGAGAGCGTTAAGAGGTAATATTTAAACCTTACTCTCAGTGTAATTAACCCTGAGAGGGAAGATAAAACTTTATCTAACCCTACTGAGAAAGTCAGAAGGGATAAACCAAGGGGAGCAGGGGACTGCGGAGGTCAAAAAAGGGAGGGGAGAAGAAGGGGAGAAGAAGGGGGAGGGAATTCATTAGGCCTTAAAATTAAAAAGAGGGGAATAATAAGGGAGGAGGTAGAAAGGTAAATAAATCAAGGGAGGGGACAAGGGTTACTGGCATAAAGCATACCACTGGTTTAAAAGGAAATAGTGTAAGAAGAAGGGGTAGAACAAGGAGAAGATACCAAAATGTAGGCGAATAGACAACTGATAATTGTAAATCTGAATGTGAATGGGATGAACTCTAACATAAAATGGAAGCAAATAGCAGAGTGGATTAGAAACCAAAATCCTACCATACATTGTCTACAAGAAACACATATGAGGCGGGTGGACATACACAAGTTTAAGGTAAAGAGCTTGAGTAAAATCCTTTGGGACTCAAATGAAAAAAAGAAGGCAGGAGTGGCAATTATGATTTCTGACAAAGCCAAAGTAAAAATAGATATGATTAAAAAAGATAGGGAAGGTCATTACATCCTGATAAAAGGCAGTATAGACAATGAGGAAATAACAGTGCTCAAAATGTATGCACCAAGTGGCATAGCATCCAAACTCATAAAGGAGAAACTGACAGAGCTCAAGAAGGAAATAGATAATAAAACCATACTAGTAGGAGATCAAAATATTCCTCTTTCAGATCTAGATAAATCAAAGCAAAAAATAAATAAGAAAGAGGTAAGAGAGATGAATGAAATCCCAGAAAAATTAGATTTAATAGATATGTGGAGAAAAATAAATTGAGAAATAAAGGAATACACCTTCTTTTCAGCAGCACATGGTACATTCACAAAGATTGACCATGCAATAGGGCATAGAAACATTGCAAACAAATGCAAAAGAGCAGAAATAATTAATGTAACCTTCTCAGATCATAATGCAACAAAAATAATAATTAGTAAGGGCATCTGGACAGGCAAATCAAAAACTAATTGGAAATTAAATAATATGATTCTCCAAAACCAGTTAGTCAAAGAAGAAATCATAGAAACAATCAACAATTTCATTGAAGAGAATGACAATGATGAGACATCCTACCAAATTCTGTGGGATGCAGCCAAGGCAGTACTCAGGGGGAAATTTATATCCTTGAGTGCATATATTAACAAAATAGGGAGGGCAGTGATTAATGAATTGGGCATGCAACTCAAAAAATTAGAAAGTGAGCAAATTAAAAATCCCCAGATGAAAACAAAATTAGAAACACTAAAAATCAAGGGTGAAATTAATAAAATTGAATGTAAAAGAAGTATTGAATTAATAAATAAGACTAGAAGCTGGTACTTTGAAAAAACAGATAAAAAGACAAAGTTCTGGTCAATCTAATAAAAAAAAAGGAAAGAAGAAAACCGAATTGACAGTATCAAAGATGAAAAGGGATACCTCACCTCTAATGAAGGGGAAATTAAGGCAATCATTAAAAACTATTTTCCCCAATTATATGGCAATGAACATAGCAATCTAGGAGATATGGATGAATATTTACAAAAATACAAATTGCCTAGATTAACAGCAGAAGAAATAGAATACCTAAATAATCCCATATCAGAAAAAGAAATTGAACAAGCCATCAAAGAAGTCCCTAAGAAAAAATCGCCAGGGCCTCATGGATTCACAAGTGAATTCTATCAGACATTCAAAGAGCAACTAATCCCAATACTATACAAATTATTTGATATAATAAGCAAAGAAGGAGTCCTACCAAATTCCTTTTATGACACAAATATGGTACTGATTCCAAAGCCAGTGAGATCAAAAACAGAGAAAGAAAACTACAGACCAATCTCCATAATAAACATAAATGCAAAAATTTTAAATAGAATATTAGCAAAGAGACTCCAGCAAGTGATCAAGATCACCATGATCAGGTGGGATTTATACCAGGAATGCAAGGATGGTTCAACATTAGGAAAACCATCCACATAATTGACTATATCAACAATCTAACAAACAAAAATCACATGATTATCTCAATAGATGCTGAAAAAGCCTTCGACAAAACACAGCACCCATTCCTATTGAAAACATTGAAAAATATAGGAATTGAAGGACCTCTCCTAAAAATAATAAACTGTATATACCTAAAACCATCAACAAGCATTATATGCAATGGGGATGAATTAGAAGCCTTCCCAATAAGATCAGGAGTGAAACAAGAATGCCCACTATTACTTCTATTATTTAACATTGTACTAGAAACACTAGCAGTAGCAATTAGAGAAGAAAAAGAAATTGAAGGTATAAAAATAGGCAATGAGGAGACTAAGCTATCACTCTTTGCAGATGATATGATGGTCTACTTAAAAAATCCTATAGAATCAACTAAGAAGATTGTAGAAATAATCAACAACTTTAGCAGAATTGTAGGATACAAAATAAATGCACATAAATCATCAGCATTTCTATATATTTCTAACACATTACAGCAGCAAGAGGTAGAAAGAGAAACACCATTTAAAATCACCCTAGACAATATAAAATACTTAGGAATCTATCTACCAAAACAAAGATAGGAATTATATGAAAACAACTACAAAACACTTTCCAAACAATTAAAACTAGATCTAAACAATCGGAAAACCATTGATTGCTCATGGGTAGGATGAGTTAACATAATAAAAATGGCCATTCTACCCAAATTAATTTAGCTATTTAGCACCATACCTATCAAACTACCAAAAAACTTTTTTACTGAATTAGGAAAAACTATAACAAATTTCATTTGGAATAACAAAAGATCAAGAATATCAAGGGAAATGATGAAAAAAGTGTGAAGGAAGGGGACCTAGCAGTATCAGATATTAAATTTTACTATAAAGCAGCGGTCATCAAAATAGTATGATACTGGCTAAGAGACAGAAGGGAGGATAAGTGGAATAGACTTGGGGTTAATGATGTCAGCAAGACAGTGCATGATAAACCGAAAGAGCCCAACTTTTGGGACAAAAATCCACTATTTGACAAAAACTGTGGAGAAATTTGGAAAACAATATGGGAGAGATTAGGTTTAGATCAACATCTCACACCCTAATCCAAGATAAATTCAGAATGGGTGAATGACCTGAATATAAAGAGGGAAACTATAAGTAAGTTAAGTGAACACAAAATAGTATACTTTTCAGATCTCTGGGAAAGGAAAGATTTTAAAACAAAGCAAGAGTTAAAGAAAATTGAAAAATGTAAAATAAATTATTTTCATTATATCAAACTAAAAAGCTTTTGTACAAATAAAAACAATGTAGCCATAATCAGAAGGGAAACAACAAATTGGGAAAAATCTTTATAACAAAAAACTCTGATAGGAGTCTAATTACTCAAATATATAAGGAGAAAACCAGTTGTATAAAAAATCAAGCCATTCCCCAATTGATAAATGGGCAAGAGACATGAATAGGCAATTTTCAGATAAAGAAATCAAAAGTATCAATAAGCACATGAGAAAGTGTTCTAAATCTCTAATAATTAGAGAAATGCAAATCTAAACAACCCTGAGGTATCACCTCACACCTAGCAGATTGGCTAAAATGAAAGAAGGGGAGAGTACTGAATGCTGGAGGGATGTGGCAAAACTGGGACATTAATGCATTGCTGGTGGAGTTTTGAACTGATCCAACCATTCTGGCTGGCAATTTGGAACTATGCTTAAAGGGCTATAAAAGAATGCCTGCCCTTTGATCCAGCCATAACACTGTTGGGTTTGTACCCCAAAGAGATTATAGATAAACAGACTTGCACGAAAATATTTATAGCTGCGCTTTTTGTGGTGGCAAAAAACTGGGAAATGAGGGTATGCCCTTCAGTTGAGGAATGGCTGAACAAATTTTGGCATATGCTGGTGATGGAATATTATTGTGCTCAAAGGAATAATAAACTGGAGGAATTCCATGTGAACTGGAAAGACCTCCAGGAATTGATGCAGAGAGAAAGGAGCAGAGCCAGAAGAACATTGTACACAGAGACCAATACACTGTGGTGAAATAGAATGTAATGGAATTCTGTATTATTAGCAATGCAGTGACCCAGGACAATTCTGAGGCACTTATGGAGAGGAACACTACCCACATTCAGAGGAAGAACTACAGGAGTTGAAAAAGAAGAAAAAGAACTTCTTGAACACATGGGTTGATGCGGACATGATTGTGGATGTAGACTTGAAACTACCACACCAATGCAACTATCAACTATTTGGAAATAGGTCTTGATCAATGACACATGTTAAAACCAGTGGAAATACACATCTGCCATGGGGGTTAAGGGGGAAGTTGGGGGGGGGTGAAGGGGAAAGTAAGAGCATGAATTATGTAACCATGTTAACTTTTCTAAAAAATAAATATTAATAAATGTATTTTTTAAAAAAGAACATGGACCACATCTAACAATAGATACAATTTTCCAAACTCATTGTCCTTCACATTGAAAGGGAAGTGGGATGCTTTTCCTTAACTCTTCTTTGAGGCTAATCTTAGTCATTATAATTACAGGCTAAAAAATTCTTTCTGTTTTCATTGTACTTATTATGCGTATGATTTTTCCTTCATTCCCTCCAGAATTTGTCCTTTTTGAAACAGATGAGTTGGTACCTCAGAGTTATTTTAATTTGCATTTTTCTAAATGATAGTTTTATAGAGTATTTTTTTCCTATGACTATAGGAAGCTTTGATTTCTTCAGAAAACTACCTGTTTATATCCTTTTGCAAGTTACTAATTGGGGAATAGCTCTTATTTTTATAAATTTGGCATAGGTCTATTCTCAGTTTGTGGTTTTGAAATTAGATTATTATTAGAGAACCTTGCTGTAAAATTTTTTGATATTATTTTATTGTCTATGGTACATTTTAGCAAGATATATTAATTTTTTTTCATTAGGTCTATTTTTTCTTTTGCCTTATCCAAGATTATGACTGTCCCTCTGTCTTTTCTACTTCAGCTGAAGTATGTAAAATTCTGCTTTAATCCTTTATTTTAACTTTGTATATGCCTCTCTTAATCTATGTTTGCTTTTATCACTTCCTTTTCTATTATCCCCTTCCTCCTCTCATTTCTTTATGGGGTAAGTTACATTTCTATATATGCCTGAATGTGTATACATGGTTTCCCCCATTTGAACCAATTCCAATGAAAGTGAGCTTCCAGCACTGTCTGCCATTCTCTCCCCACAACTTTCCCTTCCATTCCTTGTGTGCCTCTTTTATAAAAAAAAATTTTCCCCATTCTACCTTTTTCTTCCCCTTTACCTCAGTGCATCTATTTTTTCATTCTTTCATTTTTTTTGCTGATCATTCCAACATAATCAACCCACACTGTCTAGCTATATAAAGTCTTTTAAATAATATGATAATAAAGTTATATTAATGATAACATTCTTAGGAGTTACATGTAACATCTTCACATTTCAATCAGAATATAAGTTGAACTTTATTGAGTCCCTTATTATTACTCTTTCATGTTTACCTTTTTATGCTTCTCAGGGAATATTGTGCTTAAATACTATATTTTTCTCTTTAGCCCTTATCTAAAGAGCTTGTCTTGTTGTTTTGTTAGGAATATCTGAAAATCCTCTTATTTCATTAAATATTCATTTTTTTCTCTGTAGATGATTCTAAATTGTAATCCTGGTTTCTTTGCCTTCCAGAATGTCATATTCTAAGTTCTCCTTTCTTCTAACATGGAAGCTGCTAAATCTTGTGTGACCCTGATTATGACATGTAATTTGAATTGTTTCTCTCTGGGTGCTTGAAGTATTTTGTCTTTGACATGAGAGCTCTTGAATTCATCTATAATATTCCTATGAGTTTTCACTTTGAAATTTCTTTCAGGAGGCAATCAGTTTGAAGATGAGATTAAATTTCCCCTGCCCATTTTTAATCATCAGAAGCATATACACCCCACTTATCCTTAAGTGGGGGAGGTCTGTGACCCATGTGTGTGATAGAGGGTGGCAAAATAGAATCAACTGACTGCACCCTGGGCAGACCTAAATAAAGCTTTAGCTGTAATTGGTACATGTAAAGTGGGAGGAAGGCACAGGAAGTTATGAAAGGAATGCTCTTTACAAGTGGCAAGAACATCCTGTGAGGAGGGCTTTTTGCCTTCAACTTGACCCTGAAGGCACGCTGGCTGAGGACTGCTTTCTATTTCTATTAGGACTACCACATGGGTGAGTGAAAAAAGGCTAATTCCCTTCCTTGAACTATTCTGGAGGTACTAGCCTCTGAAGAGGCCCTGTTGACCCCTAGGCCCACCAGCTGGGCCTTCTGGAGCCCTGCTGGAGTAAATCCAGGGCTTTAGCACATAGTCTAGCTCATTAAGCTAAATCTCTCTCTCTTTTTAAAATTTATTTTAATTAATTGTTTTTTTTTAAAACCCTTACCTTCTGTCTTGGAATCAAGGCTAGGTAATGGGGTTTAAGTGACTTGTCCAGGGTCACACAACTGGGAAGTGTCTGAGGCCAGATTTGGACCTAGGACCTCCTGTCTCTAGGCCTGGCTCTCAATTCATTGAGCTACCCAGCTGCCCCCTAAGCTAGATCTCTTACTCTGCCCTCTTTTTCATTTCTTTACTTTCACTCTTTCCCTCTATTTTATAAATAAATTGCTAAAAATAATTTGGAATTGATTAATTCTTGGGGACCATACTCTAATAAATTTAGTCCAAAACCTTTTTATTTTTACCCCTTACAATTCTGGCCCTTATATCAGTGGATTCTTTCAATTTCAATTTTATCTCCAGATCTGATATCAAAGCAGTTTTTCTTAAAATTCTTGAAATATAATGTTTATGTTTTTTTCTTTCATCATGACTTTCAGTTATTCAATGATTCTTAATCTCTTCCTTAAATATTTTAAAGGTTAATTGTTTTTCAAATTATATATTCACATTTTATTTTATTTATTCTTACATTATTTTGATTTTGTTTTGTTTACTGATGTCTCCTGTAATTTTTAGCTTCCATTTGCTCAATTCTAGTTTTAGATAATATTACTTAAATTTTGTACCTTCTTTTCCATTTGGCCAACTCTACCCTTTAAAAAGTTCTTTTCAGGGGATTTTTGTGCCTTTTTTACCATCTGGCCAATTTGTTTTATTAAGATATTTTCCTCATAATTTTTTGTGCTTCTTTTGCCAAACTGTTAATTTTCTTTTTCATTTATCTTCCCCACTTTTCCTTTGCCTCTCTTAATTGGCTTTTGAAATAGTTTTTGAGCTCTTCCAGAATCTGTGTCCAAACCATATTTTTCTTTTGGTCTTTGCATGTGTTTGCTTTGCTTTCACTGTCCTCTTCTGTGCCTGTGACTTGTTCTTTGTCTCCATAAAAATTCTTTAGAATTAGGAGCTTTTTTGTTGTTGTTTGCTCATTTTTCCTATCTAATTATAGGTAGGCTCTGTTTTCTGGGAGGTTAGAGTACCTTCTTAAACTTCAGTCCTTTCTTGATGCTATAGGCTATCAGAGATATAAATCTTCCTCTGAGTATTGCTTTGGTTGTATCCCATAGGTATTGATATGTTGTCGCCTTATTATCATTCTCTTTAATGGAGTCCTTAATTGTTTCTATGATTTCTTCTTTGACTTTCCATTTTTGAACAATTAGATTATTTAGTGTCAAATTAATTGTAAATTTGCCTTTCCATGAACTCTTGTTAAGTATAATTTCATCACATTATGATCTGAAAAAGTCGCATTTATTATTTCTGCTTTTCTGCATTTGTTTGAAATATTTCTATGTCCTAGTACATGGATGATCTTTGTATATATACCATGTACTGCTGGGAAGAAGGTATATTCCTTTTGATACCTGTTTAATTTTTTCCAGATATCTATTACCTTTAATTTTTCTAGCATTTCATTTGCTTCCCTTACTTCTTTCTTATTTAATTTTTGGTTTGATTTATCCAGCTCTGAAAGGGGAAGGTTGAGATCCCCCACTAGTATGGTCTTTGTATTTCGTCCTTGAGCTCCTTTAAATTTTTCTTTAGGAATCTAGATGCTATGCCATTTGGTGCATAAATATTTAGTAATGATATTACTTCATTGTTTGTACTACCCTTTAACAAAACATAATTTCCTTCATTATATCTTTTAATCAGATCTGTTTCTATTTTGGCTTTGTCATGATTGCTATTCCTTTTTTTTTTTTTTACTTTAGATAATGCATAATAAATTCTGCTCCAGACTCTTACCTTGAATCTGTGTATGTCACCCTGCATCAGATGTGTTTCTTGTAAACAACATATAGTAGGATTCTGGTTTTTAATCTATTCTGCTATTTGCTTCCTTTCGGTGGGTGAGTTCATCCCATTCCATTCAGCTTTATGATTACTAACTGTGTATTTCCCATTCATCTTTTCATCCCCTTTAGATCCTACTTTATTCCCTTTCACTCTGTTCCTCCTCACTAGTATCTTGCTTTTTGTCACTCTCCCTACTGCAAGAGGGAGAATTTAGGTATTTTATATATATGTATTTAAAATGTGGCCTCCAGGAATCAACAATTCAGATTGATTCCGTAATTAAATCAGATCCAATTTAGCATCGGGTTAAGGCAGTTTATTTACAATTAGGAAGGTAAAGGTATGGGAATAAAGAGAAAGGGAGAGGCTAGTCCAGACCTGCAGAGGCCTAGATGAGAGAGAATGTTAAAAGGCTAAATAAATTAGGCTGCAAGCCACAAGGCTTAGCAACCAGATAGGCTAGTGCCTACTTAAGGCAGAGTTTAGAAGCAGCCTAGGTAGGCCAAGGAAGTCAGCCTAACTTACCCACGTGACAATACAGAGTGTAAGCGGTCTGTGGTCTCAGGAGATCTTTTAGCACCAAGTTCAAGGTGGGAACACCCTCCACAGGAAGTAACCAACATACTTAAAGAGATAGTGTCTTTCGTCACTTCTCATGGGTCCACCTCTAATTCAAGTGGACAAATGGCAGTCTCTACATTGATTTGGACTGCCCAAAGGGCCGTCCCTTGTTCTTGATTTGTTACTTATTGTCACATGTGGGTAACTCATCTCCCCTCCCCACTAAGTGAGGTGAGGATTACATCATTTCTATGCCTAGGATGAGTAGAGTTTTGACTATGAATCGGCTAGAGTTAATTCCATTTACACATTACTTTCCCCTCCTTTCTGTTAGCCTCCCCTTTCTCTGATCTCATTCCTTTTCTACTTCTCTGAAGGGTGATAGAAGTCTATACCCCCCTGACTATACTCATTTTTCCCTCTCTGAGCTAGTTACAATGAGAGTAAAGTTTAAGCATCTCCTCTCTGTATTATTTTTCTGTGTCTTTATATATATATATGTATATATATATATATAATTTATCCATTCTATCTTTCCTTCTTTTTTCTCTCAATGAAACCCTCTCTTTCAGCCTTTGATTGATTTTTTACATATTATTCAAATGCATACATATCATATCATACATATCATGCCATATCATCATATTTACATACATAATATCATCATAATCAGCTTATTTCTCAACCTTTTTTCTGAGTAAATTCCTTCTATCTTTTCTACTACTGAGAGTAATTTTTGAGAATTACAGAAATCCTCTTTCCATGTAGACACATAAACATTTTGACCTTAATGAGTCCCTTAAATTTTCTCTTTCTTATTCATCTTTTTGGGTTTCTCTTGTGTCTCATGTTTGAACTTCAAATTTTTTGTTTAGGTCTGGTTTATTACTCAGGAATGCTTGGAAATCTTCTAACTTATTGAATAACCATTTCCCCCCTGAAAGAATATACTCAGTTTTGCTGGATTTAGGTGACTTTGGGTTGTAAACCCAAATCTTTTGTGTTCCTTAATATCATATTCTATACCTTTCAATTCTTTAATATAGAAGCTGATAAGTCTTTTGTGATCCTGATTCTTTCTGGCTGCCTGAAGTATTCTTTCCTTGGCTTGGTGGTTCTTCAGTTTGGCTATTTCGTTCTTGGAAGTTATCATTTGAGGATTTCTTTCTGGAGGCAATCTGTGAATTCTTTCACTTTCAATTTTATTTTATTTTTCGAGGATCTCTGGGCCATTATCTTTGATGATTTCTTCTAATATGATGTCCAAGGTTTTTCTTCATCATGGCTTTCAGGTAGTCCAATAATTCTCATACTGTCTCTCCTACATCTATTGTCTAGGTCTATTTTTTTTTTCAATAAAATATTTCATGTTTTTCTCTTTTTTCCCCTCCTTTGATTCTGCCTCATTGTTTCTTGATTTTTCATGAAATCCTTAGTTTCTAGATGGTCAATTCTGATATTTGAGATCTGGTTTTTTTCTGTCAGTTTTTGATTCTCCTTTTTCTATTGGTTCATTTCTTCTTGCATCACCTTCCTTTCTCATTACATCACTTTCCTTTTTCTTCCCCACTTTTCCTCTGCCTCTCTTAATTGTTTTTGAAGGTTTTTTGAGTTCTTCCAGACTCTGTGTCCAATCCATTTTTTTCTTTTGGTCTTTGCATGTGTTTCCTTTGCTTTCACTATCCCCTTCTGTGTCTGTACCTTGCTCCTTGTTTCCATAAAAATTCTTTAGAGTTAGGTGATTTTTTTTTGTTGTTTGCTCATTTTTTCTCTCTAATTATAGATAGGCTTTGTTTTCTGGGAAGTTGGGGTACTCTCTTATACTTCAGTCCTTCCTTGATGTTATTTTCAGCTTATTTTCTGGGTTGTTATTAGTTTACCAGATGGTCTGAGGGCTGAGAGCTCTGAGAGCCCCCTCCCTGTGCTGATTCAATTGACCCTTGAGATCCTGATAGCTTAAAGACTTTCTTCAAGCTTGGGTATAATCTTTTTTTTTTAATTTTTTATTTTTTTAAACCCTTAACTTCTGTATATTAACTTATAGGTGGAAGAGTGGTAAGGGTAGGCAATGGGGGTCAAGTGACTTGCCCAGGGTCATACAGCTGGGAAGTGTCTCAGGCCGGATTTGAACCTAGGACCTCCCGTCTCTAGGTCTGGCTTTCAATCCACTGAGTTACCCAGCTGCCCCCTGGGTATAATCTTTTGATCTCACTCTTAACTTGATCATTTCAGGTGCTGATGAAATTCTAGCTCCAGGCTTAGGATCAAGTTTTTGCTCTCACTATGCTCTAGACTCAATCAGGTACACTCTTGATTGCCCTGTCTTGAAACTCTGCCCTTAGTTTTGGACAAAAAGATTCTAGGTAACTCCCCCTGAGAACTGTGTCCTCATTACAGCCCAAACTGGGTTTCTGTCTTTGCTCTGGGCCCATATGGATTAGCCCTCTTCAGCCCAGATTGTCCTGGCCTGGGACTCTAGACTTCTCCACAGGCTTGAAATTTCAAGTGTTGTGAGTTGGCTTGGACCACTATTTGCTCAGCCAGAGTCTCAGGATCTGGATGTTGGCTTGGTCATGGTTTCCTGAACCTTGGACAGCTGATGTGGGGTGGAAGTGGGGATTTTGACTTGGTCTTGGCTTGCTCTTCCCTCCTTGCTACAGCTTCTTGCTAGGTCTGCTCTCCTCTCACCCCAGTGCCCCAGCTGCTCATTGGCTACCTTTTGGGTTTTTCTTTTCTTGAACATTGTTTCACTCTGTCTCCTTGTTGGTCCTTTCAGTCCTGTATTCATTTTGTGGTGATATTTTAATGTTGGTTTTAGAAGATTTTCATGGTGACATGGATTTGCTGCTCTAGTTACTCTTCTGTCTTGGTTCCACACCCAGAAGTCCAGGTCTTAGGACTTTCAAAGGTATATTGACTTACAGCATTTCAGTAATTCCATGTTTCTTCTGTAGCATATGTTATTTTTCTCTGCATCAGTTTAAGCCAATCCTTCAGAATTTCTTTAAATCTGGCTCTTCTTATTATGATATAAAAGGATAATTTCTTATGATATGATATTATATGATAATTTTACATTCACAGACCATATTTTTCACATCCTTAATTTCCAGGAGATTTTTGCTACATCAAAAAGTGTTGCTATGGGTATTTTTGGACAAAGGACCCCTTTTCTTTTCCTTTTCTATCTTTAGAGCATATGCCCAATAGTGATATTGTTGGGTCAGGTACATGCAGATTTTAAAGATATTTTGGGATTTAGGTTCAAATTCCTTTCCAGAATGTCTGGACTAATTCCTAGCTCCACTAGGGAGTATATTAGTGTTCCTTTCCTCCCACATCCCTTACTATTTTCGTTTCTTTCTTTTGTTATCTTTGCTAATCTGGATGGATACAAGGTAAAATCTCAGAGATATTTTGATTTGCATTTATCTTATTAATGATTTGGAACTTTTTTCAATATAGTATTTGAAAGCTTGCATTTCTTCTTTTGAGAACAGCTTATTTATATCATTTGAACATTTATATTTTGGGGAATGACTTTCATCCTTATGTTTTTGAATCTCTATACATCTTGTATATAAGAAATTTATCTAAGAAGCTTGATGCAAAGTTTTTACCAACTTGAGTATTTCCCTTCTAATGACCTTGATTTTGAATATGTGAAAACCTTACAATTCTCTATAATCAAATTGGTCCTTTTCATCTTAGGTAATTCTTTCTGTCACTTATGGAATCAAGAATTCTTCCCACACCATAGTTATGAAAAATATTTTCTTTTCTATTCCCCTAATTTATGTTATTGTAGGTTATGTATGTATCTGAAACTAACTGGGAAAACTATGAACTTTGAAAGATTTTTCCTTCTCATATATTTTGAAGGTCAATATCATTACTGAGCTTCAAAAAAATAATTACACAGATGAGTGCAGAGTTGTTTTTTTATATTTTGTAGGATTTTGGTGGACATCTTTAAACTATTATGTCTCTCCAGGGCACTAGACATAGCCTGCTAAAATAAAAGTATTGAAAGAATTCCTGAGAGTAACCTCAATGTGAATATCACATTATCCTACTTAAATTTCACCATTAAATAAACAGATGGAAATAGAACTTGTTGGATGATATAAATGTCACCTTCACTTTTTTGATACAAGCATAGAAATGTGTGCCTGATTCTCTTGCCTAGAACATTTTTGGAGGACAGATGTACATTCAGATCCAGTCTATTTATTAAAGAACAATCTCAGCACTCTTTTTCAAATTTAATCACTGTGTCAATTTTCAAAGGGCAGCTCTCATTACATAACCATTTGGTAGTTATAAAGCTGAAAGGTCAGTGTATAGACAAGATGAAAGATAACATGACACCAGCTGGCATAGCCTTCCAAGAGCAAACTTTTCCCTCTCAATCAGTTCAGACCAAAACTACACCAATTCCAAGACACTAGAATTACAACACTATTCATTTTATTTTCTTTTTCTTTTTCTCCATCAAAGTACCTTTATCTTTTTTTTTGTTGGTTGCTCAACTATTTTTAAGGTGTGATAGAATATAGAATTGATTCAGTGTTATATTTGGTATTAGCTAGAGACAGCTACATGGAATAGCAAATAGTGGACTGGACTTGAGACAAGAAAACCTGAACTTAAATCCTGACTCAGATATTAACCACTCCCTACCTCAGTTTCCTTAACTGTAATATAAGATCATTGAGCTCTATAACTTCTAAGATTCCTTCCAGTTCTAACTTTATGGGGCTATGATTCCTTCACGAGTTACTCTACCTTTTAATAGGATCTGAAATTGGGAGAGAACAAGTATCAAAAGTCTTTTATAATAAATCCAATTCCAGAATAATGAGAATGAATGAACATAAAAGCTGCCTTCCATTGTTTATTAAGTACCCGATTGTAAGGCCGACATTGTACTAGGAACTTTACAAATATTATCTCATTTGATCCTCACAACGACCTGATAAATTAGGTAATATTACCCGTTTTACTATTACCCATATTATATAAAGTTGAGGAAATTAAAACAAAAAGATTTTTAATGACTTGCTCTGGGTTACATAGCTACTAAGTGTCGGAGGTCACATTTGAACTTGGGTCCTTCTGATTACAGGACAAGCACTTTAGTCATTATGCCACCTAGCTAGATGGGCATGTTATAAAAAGGATTCCTGAGTTAATGTTGATGTGATCTTTAAACTACCTTCTAGCTTGTATGACTTTAGATAGTATACCATGAGGTCCTTGTCTCTATTTAACCAAATGTATTCATATAAAATTCTGACACTGAAAGAGAATACAAGTGAGATAGTGACCCTCAGAAAACAATTAAATCCATATTTTAGGGTAGTTAGAGATGAATAAAGCTTCTGTAAGTACAATGGTAAGGTATTTTAAATATCATAATTACCCCCTCTAAATGACAGAATTACTAAATATGGATGTGACAGACAAAAGAATTTACACTTGAGGCTTTATGAAAGAAGAGTAAGCAAAAAATGAGAAAATCTCTAAAATTCATACTATAGTCCTTATTTTAAATTAGATAAGATATCATAATTGAAGACTTTGAAATAATGGTAATAATTTTATGACAGAGATACACACAAATATCAAGGGAAACCTTGATGAAGCTATGACATTGGAACACAAAATGGTTTTCTATAGAACAACTCTTTAAAATCATACAATTGACTGAAAGGTCCCAATGATAGAAGATTCCACTGTGTTTATTAAGCATTAATTATAAGCATTTGAATCAATAGGACAAAATACCAGTTTAAAGGACTTTCCTCCAACTAAACTTTTGCCATTCAAATGTCTGGAACTAAACCAAAAAAGAAAACATCACTTAGCTCCCAAGAGCTGTTGACCCAAAATATATGTCATATTGACAGTAGATTCCAGAATGGAGTACACATATAAGAGTAATTTCACATTGATGATTCCCATCCTCAGTATGATTTTTGTTGTTGTTGTTGTTGATAAGCTTTATTAATTGTGTCAAGTTCAATGACATTGCAGATCCATATAAATGGGATCAAGAACCATACAAAAGATTCTGGCTCAATAATATACACACAAAAACAAAGTAAAAGAAGAATACTTATTTTCCAGCCCAAACTATGCAATTGACAAACAAACCCACTAAACTAGTTCTTAGTACAATGGTATTGGACAGACACTGGAGAAAGATGATGAACTGGACCCCAAATTGAACAGAATGAATAGAATTATCTAGGTTGCCTTTAGAAAATTGCATTGTTTTAAATGATCCCAGGCTTCTCCTTGAAGCAGAGACTCATCCTTTTAAAATCAATACTCTCTAGATATTTTGTTGTCATTCATGAAATAATGGTCTCTGAAAGTTTCACCCAAAAGATAAGGGAAAGGCACATGTGAAGTGAGGAGTGGGTGCTGCAGTTATAATGAGGAGTCAGCAGTCTTTCAATTTGAGGGAATTCTCAACTACTGTGAGGGTCAATGTATCTTCCAGTTTGAGAAAAAAATGGAGCTGTATTTACCTGTATCAATATTGTATCCTGATCAATCTTTTTTATGATTGAATTAGTCTTTGCCATTTGGTATTGGGAAAAAAAGATATCCTTGTTTTAAAGCCTGATAGTGTAAGAGTCAGCCATGGAATAAGAAAAGTCAAAGTTTGATTTACACTTCTAACACGGGGGAGGATGGTCATGGGTAGTAGAGTAGTCCTGGGCAAGTCACTTAACCTCTTGGCCCCTCAAGCAATACTTCAAGAACTGAAATGGAAGAGTGGATCATCTGCACTGATAAAGGGAGTATACTCCTTGAGAGTTCCTTATACCAATTCAATCAATAGTCTTGACAATGAAGAAAAAAGAACCCATATTAATGAAGCTGAAATTAAAATGTTTTTTCTCTTTCCATATTATAAAATCATACATTCATATCACTGAAAATAATACTAAAAGATTATCTAGACTAAAGTTTTGCTTTCAAGCAGAACTACAAAATTAGACCTTTTTACATAAATGAGAAAACCTTTCTTTAAATAATCTCATTCATTCAAATTCATTTAATAAATGCTCATCAAAATCTGCTATGTTTGCCCTCATAGTTAATGTAAACTTCTCTGCTTGATATGAACACCTCCTTCTTACGTCTCTAGTCTGGCATACTACGCTCCTTGATGCAGTCTTTGATTTAGTCATTTCCTCAGTTCATAAGAATATTTATATTACACTGGCTGGAATGCTAACCCATTTAGTGGTATCAGACAAATTTAATGAGCAGGATTTATGCCAAGTCTTTACAGCTCCTGTAGAGCCCTCAATGTTCATAATGCTAGTTAGTATTACTTTATGCTACCCATTGCCTCAGCCCCTCCCAATGGCATAAATAAAAAGATTATATTCTGAGTAGTTTATTACTGTTGTTAGGCATTTATTTCACAAGATCTTTGTGAGAATCAAATTAAATATCTTACGTGAAGCTCATTGGTATTTACCAAGAGGACATATGACTTTTTCAGCACAAAGATGGCTGCTATTATATCCATATTGAATTAGATGCAATTAAGTGACCCAATTATAAACTTTGTCAGAGTTCAGCATAAAAAATTGGCTGAGAAGAACTTAGTAAAATAAATCTAACTATGTATTACCATATGAAAGCAGTTGTGAAAATAATGTTGCCAAATGGCTGAGGAATAGAAATATTCCATAACTACTTTTGTAAAGATGTTTTGGCAAGAAAGTGATGACAATTTCACTCAAATATAAAACATATAAATGAAACTATAATTAGTATGTTTATAAAAAGAATAATTTTAATATTGTACCATAAGTAATATTTGATGCAATCATTCTGCCTTAAAATTATTTATTTCATATAAACCAAAAGCAGAAGAACCTTATTACCCTCTTTATAGTTCTGTTTCTAAAAAAAATTGCTCCTTTCGAGTTACTAAATCATATGCCAGAGATTGCTTATAAAGAGGAAAAATATATTTATTGGTGGTTCTCTAGAGCAGACACACTGACAAGATTACTTGGATTCACATTATAAGAATGATCATGAGCCATAAACACATGGGTTAAATTCTTACAAACTTCTAGTTTTCATGTTTTGGTTATAAGTTATCAAAGTCCATGAAAAGGTATATGAAAGTATATGAAAGTGATTCAGTGGCACTGGGCAATTCCAAGTGTTTTGATTTTGGCTGTTCTTGTTACATATATTTGAATGCACAACTTTTGAGAGACTTTGGGTACCCTATTGTTCTGTCAAAAATATTTTTCATCATATATATATATGCATGTCATTGCTTTAACCTAATGTTAAATACTCAGTTTAAATGCCATTCTTTAAGATGTCCACATTATCCGGGATCCAGAATTCAATACTTCCTTGTGTTCCCACTTCTCACTTTGGCCTTGAAACTATCTTCAAGTACTTACCAAGGAAGAATATTGGACACTGAAAAAGCCTTTGAGATCTTCTCATCATCCCTTCCCAGCTGTTTCTTCTCTTGCTGGCTAAATTCCAAGGGTATGATGTAAGGCTATGAAATGTGGCATTGATGTGGACATGGAGTTTAGCACAGGGCATAAGGACCACGTTATAGATTTAGTTGATATTTTACTAGGTCTTATGTGTTTTGGCAATTGTGTCCCCAAAAAAGGATGCATAAAACTACAACCATGATGTCTATACATATATTCAGGAAGAATGCTTGTGCTACCATAGAACTAGAGCTAGGAAGGACTTTAGTGGTCTTCTGATCTAATTTGTTTTAAAGATGAAAAATCTGAGAATGAGATTAAGTGACACAAATAGTTTCAAAAAAGAAATTAGATTTAAACCCAGGTCTTCTGACACTATAATCAATACTCATCACATAGCATGGTGCAGAAAAGATGCTTGACTTACCCAACTAAATAGCAAAGCTAGGATTCAAATTCAGATCTAGTATATAGTAAGACTCCATTATAAAATATTTCACCCTATTATTTCTATGAACAAGGCCATTCACAGTTGACTATGAAGTAAATAGAAGTCATTTTAGCAACTTCCACCTACTTCTTTCATTCACAGTCACCCCCTTTTTAAAAATTAAGTGATTTGTTTGTTACATTAAAATTCTCCATTAATGCCTTCCCATTAAGGAAGGTATCATTTGATTATATATATATATATATATATATATATATATATATATAT
>NC_058135.1:37939571-37950636 GCF_016433145.1 Gracilinanus agilis | reverse complement strand
TGTATATACATACATATATATATATATATATATATCTGTGGTTCCAAAATGAGGAAGAAGAGAGCAATCTGAGTTGCTTTTGGAAAATTATTGTGTGTGGTTTTTTTAGGACCCTAAGCTTCTCCCTAGAGCAAAAGTTGATCTTTTTAACATTAATATTCTTGCAGTGATGCTTTATGACTGCAGGAAATGGTTTTCTCTAAAATTGTAGTTCATCCAAGGTCAGTGGTGTGAATGGGAAAGCTGCAGTGGAGTACCAGCAAAGAATTATTCAAGGGAAGTGGTATAAACGATGTCATCAGGAAGATATATGACAGTAAATCCTGTCATGTATGGAGAGTGAAGTGCACAGCCAAAGGATATCCTCACAATATTAAGAGCTCTAGAAGAAGTTCCCTCTCAGCTCTCCCACATATATTGGGTGAATCCCCTGCTAAAGCAGTCAAGATATAAGGGCAAAAGTTTTACATTTTTGGAAAGCATGCATGGATATAATGGGATCTGAACTTTTGAAGAGAATAACCAAATTTCTGAGATCCTAAATCTATTAAGATATTGAAGGGGTTGGGTTTACCTATTTCAACTGTACAAAGTCATTAAGTCAGATCTAATAGAACCAGAGATTTCAGTTAAAGTGAGTCTCTTTCATCATGATTAAATATTTCAAGTAGAAAAAATGAAAAAGCAACTTATGATTCATCTGCTTGATCTACATTATTCCAAACACATCTTTAATGGGATTATTCTATTTTTTCAACTTTATTTTATTTTTTTACTTAAATATTTTTCATTTTAATAACACATTTTCACGTGAGTTTTCCAAAATTATATAATCCATATTCTATCTTTTACTTCTTCCCCCTGCCCTCCCAGAGCTGGCAAACAATTCCAGCTGTATTATCACACAAAACATCTATCTACATTATTCATTTTGGTAATAAAAAAATTTTGGTTATAAAACCAAAACTCTAAAACACATACCAACAAACAAGCAATAAATCATATACTTCTGATGGTATTGTAACTCTAACAGTTCTTTCTCTTCAGGTGGATAGCATTCTCTTTCATAAGTTCCTTGGAATTGTTTTGGATCATTATATTGCCATTCGTAGTAAAGTCTCACATTTGATTGTTCCACATTATTGCTGCTACTATGCACAATAATTTTCCAGGTTCTGCTTATTTAACCCTGCACCAGCTCTTGTAGGTTTTTCCAGCTCTTTATGAAAATCATCCTGTTCTTCATTCCATATAGCATAATAGTATTCCATTACCATCATAAACTACCATTTATTCAGCCCTTCCCCAATTGAGTGACACCCCCTTATTGTCCATTTTTTTGCCACCACAAAGAGTGAGACCATGAATATTTTTTGTACAAATATTTTTTCTTATTATCTTTTTGGAGTACAAACCCAGTAGTGAATCAATCTTTTAAAGCCCTTTGGGCATAATTCCAAATTGCCTTCCAGAAAGGTTGGATTAATTCACAACTCTACCAGCAATGTATTAGTGTCCCAATTTTGCCACATCCCTTCCAATATTTATTATTTTCCTTAACTGTCATATTGGCCAATCTACTAGTTGTGAGGTGATATCTAAGAGATCTTTTGATGAGCATTTCTCTAATTAGGAGGGATTTAGGACATTTTTTCATATGATTATTGATAGTTTTGATTTCATCAATTGAAAACTGCCTATTCATATCCCTTGACCATTCATCAATTGGGAAATGGCTTAATTTCTTGAAAAATTGACTTAGTTCCTTATAAATTAGAGAAATTAGACCTTTGTCAGGTTATTGTTATAAACCCTTCCCCCCCACCACAATTTGTTGCTTCCCTTCTGATTTTGTTTGCATTGGTTTTGTTTGTACAAAACCTTTTTAATTTGATATAATCAAAGTTACTCATTTTACATTTTGCAGTATTCTCTCTCTCTTGCTTGGTCTTAAATTCCTTCCTTTCCCATTGATTTGACAGGTATATTATTCTTTTTTCACCTAATTTATTTATGATTTCACTCTTTCTATTTAAGTCATTTACCTATTTTGTATTTATCTTGGTATAGCATGTGAGATTTTGATCTAAACCCAATTTCTTCCATACTGTTTTCAAATTCTCCTAGCAGTTTTTGTTAAGTAGTGGGTTCTTGTCCCAGAAGTTGAGATATTTGGGTTTATCATGAACACTAGCTTGCTGAGGTAATTTATCACTAGTCTATTCCACCATTTTATCTCTTATACAATACCATATTGTTTTGATGATCACTGCTTTATAGTACAGTTTGAGATCTGGTACTACTAGGCCTTAATTCTTTACAGTTTTTTTCATTAGTTCCTTTGATATTTTTGATCTTTTGTTCTTCCAGATGAACTTTGTAATTTTTCTAAATCTATGAAAAAGTTTTTGATAATTTAATAGGTATAGCACTGAATAGGTAAATTAGTTTAGGTAGGATTGTCATTTTTATTATATCAGCTCATCCTACCCATGAATAATTATTTTTTTCTGGTTCCAGATCTAGTCTTATTTGTGTGAAAAGTGTTTTGTAATTGTGTTCATATAATTCCTGAGTTTTTCTTAGCAAGTAGATTCCCAAGTATTTTATTTTAAACGGAGTTTTTTTTTTTTAACTCTTGCTGCTGAGTTTTGTTTGAAATATATAGGAATGTTGATGATTTACTTGGGTTTATTTTGTACCTTGCAATTTTGCTAAAGTTATTAGTTATTTCACCTGGTTTTTAAATTAATTTTCCAGGATTCTCTAAGTAAACCATCATATCATCTACAAAGAGTTATAGTTTAATTTTCTCATTGTTTAATTCCTTCAATTTTGTTTTCTTTTCTAATTGAGCGTTTATAATGGGCATCCTTGCTCCATGCCTGATCTCATTGGGAAGATTTCTAACTTATCCCCATTGCAGAAGATACCAGCTGAAGGTTTAAAATAAATACTACTTTTTTTTTAAAGGAAAGACCCTTTTATTCCTATGTTTTCTAATGTTTTAATTGAGAATGTATATTTCTTTTTTGTTTTATTTAATTTCTTTTCCCAATTTTGCTTCCATCTGTCTTGAATTTTAAATTCCTTTTTGAGTTCTTCATTGAGTCCAATTTCCATTTTTCTTTGAAATTTTGAATGTAGTTGTATGGTTTTTACCATCCTTTATTGACTCTGTGCCTTGATCTTTGTCTCCATAGCAATTTCCTTTGGTTAGGGTTTTTTTTTAAATTTGTTCTTTTTTTCTGGCTTTTTTTTTGCCTGCATAAAGGGAGTTCTGAAAGGTGATCTTTCTCTTTCTTTTGCTGATGGCTTGAAGGACTCAGAACTCCAAGTTATTTTGCTCTGGAGTTAAGGGTTTAACCATAGTGCAGACTTGAAAGGCCCAAGTACTGTAGACTTTAGGGCCTTACTGCAGGTTTATGCCAGGGCCTGGGAGTTCAAGGAGTAGGTCTAGAGGGTGTGGTGCTCTGTTGTCCCAGGGTCCCAGGATCCCAAAGTTGTCCTTTGCCCAGGTTTCAAACCTGTCACACTATGTTGGGGTATGAGGGGTAGTTGGTTAGCACCCGTCTGTGTACAATTTTACTTTATTTTTATTGCCTTTTTCAGTAAAAATAGACTCTTTCTGCTTCTCTTTCAATTTGTGCTCAGCAGGAGAGTCCTTTCACTCTGTTTTGTTGTTGGTTTTTGACATCTATCATTTTGAAGCACTTTATAAAGATTGGTTTGGAAGGATTGTCAGAGGAGTTTCAGGTTTCGCTGCTACTAAGCTGCTATCTTACCTCTGTCCCATGATTATTCCAGTTATTGACTATAGTAGTAGTATTTAGCATGATCAGTGTTTTTGCAGGCATTCTAAGCCTTTTTTAACACAATATTTTACTTATTTTCTTTACATCTGACTAATAAGGAGGAAGTTATTGGTGATAGAGAAATGGCAGGAGCCATAGCAGGCATTTACCATATGATCTTAGATTTCACAATACATAAATAGAGGAATTTTAGGAATACTCTTACTGGCATCCTATACTTTAGGAAATTATCTTAGATTTCAAAATTCAGACAAAGTAGTTCAGAGAAAAGATATGTATAGCCTGAGGCTTTAAAAGAGAAATTGTTAAAGGAATAAAGAAAGCAAACTATAATCAAATTCTCATTGCACAATCACAGATGATTCGTATCCTTATAAGATTTATAAAGCAAAGAGATCTTATTACATATTAGACCATGTAGTCTGACCTCCACATTTTCAAGATAAGGAAAATAAGAACCAAATTACAATAGCCATTGTCCCAATGTTACATAGGAAGTAAAACAGCCAGAGTTCAAATCCAATTGTTTTGTGTTGGTGGAAAAAGAACTCACAGTGATGAAATTAAAACAAAATTCTTGAGGTATCAACTACAAAAGTAATTCCTATTTCATTGTATTGTTGTTGTGTTGTTTAGATACTAGGAACTCCAACATTATTCTAGAAGGGTACACACTTACATGGGGTCTCAAATTATAAAGGTTTCAGGTAATAGTTTGGTCACAGACTTTATATTATACACATTCCCCCATCTTTATGACGGTTCAAATTCTATCCTGTGCCTCCAGGATCAAACATTTTCTCAGTTCCTGTCTTGCTTATGTAACCCATAGCCCAGAAACAAAGTCCCATGTTTACCTAGATTCTGTTAAGATGTTTCACACACACACACACACACACACACACACACACACAATCTTTCTTTAGCTCATGCCCAAACTTGAATTTCCCCCTGGAAACACCATAATGTGACATATTTTTTCTACACAGAATTTTGGTCATGTTTAGATGGATAAAAGAAAGATTCCTTAGCTTCTGTGCATGAATTCAGCCTATGATTTTTCAAGGTCTTAAAGATGTAAATTATATTTCCATTATAGTTTTATGGTTTATTTATCAATGCTACCATTTTCCTTTAAGTATTTAGTTGCTGTGCATAAAATTTATGCGAAGTACTCAAATTACTTCATTGTTTATAATAGTTTCACCAAAATACAGTTTCCTGTTAATCTCTCTCTTTTTTTTTATTATTGCCTTGTCTGAGGCTATGATGGATACCCCTTTCTTTTAGAGTTCAGGTGAAAAATAGTAAATTTAGTTTCACCCCCTTACTTAACTGTTTGAATCAGTTTCAAATCTGTTTCCTGTATATCATATTATTGGATAACCTTTTCTCTCTTAAGGGTAAATCAATCCCATTCTCAATAAAGGATAAGCCTTAGAATAACAGTCTCAATTTTAACTCTCACTGTTTTGATCCTCAGATTTTGGAGGTGTTTGTGGTTGGATCTCAACTCATGTCTTCCTTATTCCAGGCCTAGGGGGCTCTACCTAGCTTCACGTGAAAAACCCTTCCTCTCTCTCACTGATGAATTCTTTCACAATTTTCATTCTGAGGGAAAGTCCAGATAAGTCATCCTTAGACTCTCTGGACTTTGCTACTAATGCTTCACAAGAACCTTTCCTGCTTTCCTGCTTTTCAATTACTTTTTAAGTATTCTCTTCTCTTATCATAGTGATGGCAAAACTATGGCCTGGGGGGCCAAAGATGGCACTCTCTATGAGCATGTGGCTGCCCTCCCCCACCCAACTTCATTACTAGAAGAGCAGAGGAGCTTGGGTGGAGCTGCTCCCCTTCTCCTCTCCACCATGCCTGATGACATTTTTTCATAGCACCCACCCCTCTGCCCAGCAGCCAATGGGAGAACACAGAAGGTGGCAAGGTGGGTGGCTCACAGGTGGTAGAGCTGGAGGAGAGTGGAGTGCTCAGGCCACTTCTCTCTCCCTCTCTGCACACACTGAGGATATTTTTCACTTCACCCACCCCTCTGAGCAGCAGCCCAATGGGAGCACTTTCTCTCTTCCCTGTATGGGAGGGTGTGCTCGGCACTTGTGGGGGAGAGGGAAACGGCATGCTGTCTGAGGGGTGGGATACCTGGCACTCCATTTCTAAAAGGTTCACCATCACTGTCCTATTAGACTGAATGTACTTTGGGGCAGCTAAGAGGCTCACAAGATTGAGAACCAGGCCTAGAAATGGGAGTTCAAATCTAGCTGCTGACATTTCACAGCTGTGTAGCCCTTGGTTAGCTGTTTAACCCCCATTGCCTAGCCCTTACTACTCTTCTGCTTTGGAACCAATTCAAAGTATTGATTCTAAGATTTAAGGTAAGATTTTTTTTTGTTTATTTATTTGTTTTTTAAAGATGTAGGCACATTGAGGGCAGAACATAAGCTTCTGATGGCCATTTTTTTCTTTTATTGTTATTCTCAATACAACATAGTATCTGACATGAATTAATAATAAATACTTTACTATTTATTGGTTGAGAGATTAATCTTTTAAAATGTCATATAGTTTGCTTGTCCATGCTGCCTTCTCTAATGATTATTTGATATCAACTAGGAAGAAAATTACCTTTTAGAAATTACTTTTGATTTTGATTGAAAATTGCATTTTAGAAATTACTTTTGATCCAGTAATACCACTACTAGGTCTATATCCCAAAAAAGATTAAAAAAAATGAGAAAGGACTTGTTTATACAAAACTATTTATATCTTCACTTTTCATGCTGGCAAAGAATTGGAAACTAAAGGAATGTCCTTCAATTAAGGAGTGACTGAACAAATTGTGGTATATAATGGTGGTGGGATACTATTGTGCTCTAAGGAATGATGAACAGGATGTTTTCTGAAAGAACTGTAAAGACCTAGGTGAACCGATGCAGAGTGAAATAAGCAGAACCAGGAGAACATTAAACACAGTAAATGATATATTGTGGGATGATCAAGTGTGATAGATTTTGCCTCTAACAGTAATACAACGATCCAGGACAATGCTATCTATATCTAGAGAAAGAACTGTTAGAATAGAAATGCAGAAGAAAACATATGATTTATTACTTATTTATTTGGGTAGATGATTTGGGTTTTTAGTTTTATAAAATTATTATACTCTTACAAAAAATGAATAGTCTGGAAATATGTTTTGAGTGATAATACATGTAAAACCAAATAGAATTATTTGTTATCTGATGGGTGGATGGAGACAGCATGAATCATGTAACTTTGGAAAACTTATGTGTAAAGTTGTTATTAGTATAAAATAAAGATAAAAATTAAAAACAACAAAAAACGTAGATATTGTCATTTACTAAGGTGGCATATTGAGAACTGCTGGTGCAAAGCTTTTGGCTGCCTCCATGTCTGTTACTTTATTTCATAAATAAGAAAAAGAATAAAAAGGAGAGCACATGTTAAATATTGTAAAGGTATGAGTTCTAGTTTCTTTTTGTGATAAATCCCTTTCTCACCTTTACAAGGTGCTCAGCAAAGTCAGTCTTGAGTATAGTTTTGGTTTTTGTGAGTGATTTTGTATAGTTATCATGGCTGCCATTGCAGGCAAAGCCACTAGCTGTTTCAGAGACACTTCTAGGACATTAGTAGGAAGACAGCAGTGCTCCTTCCCTTCAGTCTTGACAGGGTCCTTTACCATCAAGAAATTTGCCAACTCCAAATGTGTCACTGCCTTAACTAGCTCAATGGTAGATGTAAGCTCCTTGAAGGCAGGAACCATGTGTTGCATCTTTTTGCATCTTCAGAATTTAGCACAGTGCCTGGCACAGAGGAGGCAATAAATGTTGTGTTCAATTGACTGATTATATAGACAATCATTAGAGTGTGGCCAACTTCCTCAGCCAATCTGAGTACTTTTATTCCAGTTCATCCAGTGGCTAATTGGAAATATCTAAATTATTTAAGACCCTTTCACATTTAGCTGAATTCCTTCATTGATTTAATTACACTGGAAGTGTTCCCATCTGATTGATGGTGAAATATTGTTATTTCCTTTAGGTGGGATGGGATAATTGATTTCCCCAGTTGACTCCCACTCTTTAACAGTTATGATACATTAATTGTATATTTCTCTTCATCTTAATCTCTCATCCCCTCCCCAATTTTACTCTTATCCTCTCTTTACAAAGAAGAGGACAGTGAGAGAAAAGGCATGTGCACATCATCTGTGCTCTGGGCTTGGTCTGCTTCCACTCCCAACTCCTTGCCTTCCCCATTGCCTAGATGCTATTTTAGGTAATTATCCATTTGTTCTTTCCTTTTAAACTTGATTCAAAGTCTATCTTCTGAGATTAGTGTTTTTTTTTAATTCATGACTAATACTTCCCTGAATCTATCATTCCTCTTATTCTTAGCTCTTCTTTCTACCCATTTCCTTCTGTTTCCCTGCTGATTTGAATGCATTTCTATATTTGTGTGTGTGTGTGTGTGTGTGTGTGTTTGCCTTCTTTACATGTTCAGAGGAAAGTAGGGTTTAAGAGGTTCTATTTCTTCTTTTCTTATATGTATTGTCTTCTATTTATATAATCTAAATTTTCCTCCAGTCTTTTCTCCTGTATTATCTTTTCCTTTTCCTTCTTTTATAATCATAAAACCCCAACAAAATTACTCCCAGTCACTGTCTTATTGAATTACTTCTGTGACATTAGAGTTCTGAGGGGACACTTGTTTCATTCCTTCACTAATAAAATGTAAACTCTCTGTCCTTGTATAATTACTTTTGATTGTTCCCATCTATTAGTTTGTAATTATTCTCTTGATTTCTATGCTTGTATTTCAAAGTTTCTATTTAGTTGTTTGGTTCCCTCCAATCAGGATTGCTCTTGATTAGAAGTCCTTTCAGTAAAGCCTATTTCCCCTCTTGTAATACCTGTTTTTTTCTGAGTAATTTATTTATTGTTCTAAGTCTTTTCCCCTTCTTTTTTTCTTGGGGATATACTATTGCAAGCTCTGTGCTCCTTTATCAATGGTATCTGAAAAATCTTTTGCGATCCCCATTTTGACTAATTGCTAACAACTCTTTCTTTAGGACTGATTGTGATGTTTTTTTTTTCCTTTGATCTGGAAGTTCTAGATTTTGACTATGGTATTCCTGAGAGTATTTATTTGGAGGTTTCATTCAGAATGTGATTGGTGGATTCCTTCTATAGGTCTGAACAATCTTCATTTATAATTAATTAAAATAGGTTGACACCCTTATTTTCTGAACTGAGTTCATGTTAGGGCCTAATCTATACATTTAGGAGAAAATATTGGGACCTTATTTGTCCCAATATATATATATATTTTTCAAACATTTATTAATATTCATTTTTAACATGGTTACAAGATTCATGCTCCTCCTTTCCCCTTCACCCCCCGCACTTACCCCACCCATGGCCGATGCACATTTCCACTAGTTTTGTCATGTGTCCTTGATCAAGACCAATTTCCAAATTGTTGGTAGTTGCATTGGTGTGATAGTTTCGAGTCCACACCCTCAATCATGTCCACCCCGACCCATGCATTCAAGCAGTTGTTTTTCTTATATGTTTCCTCTCCTGCAGTCCTTCCTCTGAATGTGGGTAGTATTCTTTACCATAAATTCCTCAGAATTGTCCTGGGTCATTGTATTGCTGCTGGTACAGAGGTCCATTACATTCAATTTTACCACAGTATATCAGTCTCTGTGTACAATGTTCTTCTGGCTCTGCTCCTTTTGCTCTGCATCTGTTCCCGGAGGTCTCTCCAGTTTGCCTGGAACTCCTCCAGTTTATTATTCCTTTTAGCACAATAGTATTCCATCACCCGCATATACCACAGTTTGTTCAGCCATTCCCCAATTGAAGTACATACCCTCCTTTTCCAATTTGTTGCCACCACAAAAAGCACAGCTATAAATATTTTCGTACAAGTCTGTTTATCTATGATCTCTTTGGGGTACAAACCCAGCAATGGTATGGCTAGATCAAAGGGCAGGCATTTTTTATAGCCTTTGAGCATGATTCCAAATTGCCAGCCAGAATGGTTGGATCATTTCACAACTCCACCAGCAATGCATCAATGTCCCAATTTTGCCAAATCCCCTCCAACATTATTACTCTCCCCTTCTTTCATTTTAGCCAATCTGCTAGGTGTGAGGTGATACCTCAGAGTTGTTTTGATTTGCATTTCTCTAATTATTAGAGATTTGAAACACTTTCTCATGTGCTTATTGATATTTGTGATTTCTTTACCTGAAAATTGCCTATTCATGTCTCTTGCCCATTTAGCAATTGGGGAATGGCTTGATTTTTTATACAATTGCTTTAACTCCTTGTATATTTGAGTAATTAGACCCCTGTCAGAGTTTTGCGTTATAAAGATTTTTTCCCAATTTGTTGTTTCCCTTCTGATTTTGACTACATTGTTTTTGTTTGTACAAAAACTTTTTAGTTTTATATAATCAAAACCATTTAATTTACATTTTGTCATTTTCTCTAACTCTTGCTTGGTTTTAAAGTCTTTCCTTTCCCACAGATCTGACAAGTATACTATTCTGTGTTCACTTAACTTGTTTATAGTTTCCCTCTTTATATTCAAATCATTCACCCATTCTGAATTTATCTTGGTGTAGGGTGTGAGATGTTGATCTAGACCTAATCTCTCCCATATTGTTTTCCAAATTTCACAGCAGTTTTTGTCAGATAGTGGATTCATGTCCCAAAAGTTGGGCTCTTTGGGTTTATCATACACTGTCTTGCTGATGTCATGTATCCCAAGTCTATTCCATTGATCCTCCTCTCTATCTCTTAGCCAGTACCATATTGTTTTGATGACTGCTGCTTTATAGTATAGTTTAATATCTGGTACTGCTAGGTCCCCTTCCTTCACATTTTTTTTTCATTATTTCCCTTGATATTCTTGATCTTTTGTTATTCCAAATGAAATTTGTTATAGTTTTTTCTAATTCAGTAAAGAAATTTTTTGGTAGCTTGATAGGTATGGCGCTAAATAGGTAAATTAATTTGGGTAGAATTGTCATTTTTATTATGTTAGCTCGTCCTACCCATGAGCAATCAATGGCTTTCGAATTGTTTAGATCCAGTTGTATTTGTTTGGAAATTGTTTTGTAGTTGTTTTCATATAATTGCTGTGTTTGTTTTGGTAGGTATATTCCTAAGTATTTTATATTGTCTAGGGTGATTTTGAATGGT